>NC_054381.1:33861318-33873818 GCF_017654675.1 Xenopus laevis | reverse complement strand
AATTATTCAGCGATCCTCTGAGCAGCTGTAATTCTGAAATCTTTCTCCCTTCTTTTCACTATTATAATCTTGGTTAATTTTCAATTTTAGGTCCTACATCTCTGCAATTTGTGTATGAATAACAGAATAATTTCCCTTTTTTGTTTCGCTTTTCCTGTTCCTGAAGCTAAATAAAGATGGCTTTTTAGTATTAAAAGTGGAAGAAAATTACAGGTAATTATCTTTGACGGTAAAAACGCTGTAATCAGCGGGCTACATGAAAAATTACTCTAATTATGGCTGCATTTAAGAGAATGGAGGAAGAAAAAAAAAACCTTCTTGTGGATAAAAACGTTAAATTGTCCCCAATGTCTGCTTGTAACTGGATGGGACGGCAGCTGCAGGCTTTGTTCAGCAATGATCCTGGGGAGATGTGAACCCAAAGTTGCACAGTGGGAAGGGGGAGAGATAAGGCGGCTCTGTTCAATAACATAACAATGCGACACATACAAAATGACAAGACTGACCGGTTTAAGCCATTTCTGAAGACTGGAACTGGAAAAAAAATAAAAAATAAAAAACAAAAACACACACACACACAAAACAGGGGTGTATTGGTAAGTAATCTTTTGCTTTGTGCCTAATTATAGTGACTGTCCTTTTGCACGACTGTGTGTAACTGTCATTATATCGAGCACTCTCTGGCTGTCTATTGACTTCTCATAAGTGGCTCAGTGCTTTCAAGGTTCAGCATTTGAAAGAGGCCCAGGTCTCTCCCATTAATTCTCCCAGCAAGGGGCATGACAAAACTGCTTCGGATTTTTTTTTTTGGGGACTAAATTTGCACTGCCCGCAGTAGCGCTAAGGGCAAGCGCAGCGCATATTCCATCACAGATGGACCGTTTAGAAATAACTTGTAAGAAACGAATCTGCTTGTGTTGTTGTTATTATCGTTGCTTGTTTTGTGCACAAAATGCAACTGGTAACCTGATGTTATTTAACTCCAATCTCTATTTTTTCCTTCTGCGCTAGCGCAATGTCTATACGCTGTCTCTGTTCTGTAAACATGTTTATTCTAACCCTCTTCATTTTGCACAGGACTGCAGGGACTAGGGTAGGAGCTGGAGCTGTAGTTTGTCAATGGGAAGTTGACAGTTGCAGATGACATTTGGGAAAGATGCCCTTATAAAGGATATAGGACACAGGCTTGTTGAGGAATGCTTGTTTTTTTGTTTCCATTTATGAAAGACAATAACATACAAAGGATATATACAACTGCAATTCAACAATATATACATATGTGTCATTATTATAAACGTCTCTATAGCTTGCCAAGCGAATGGCACCGGCCACCAGAGCTGATTCATTCACAGTCTCTATAGAAAACAGTGGTTCCTAAGCAGGGTCCGAAGATCAGTTATTTTATGGGGTTCCAAGTCTGTTGTTGGGTGCCCACTTCTCCCTGCACATTGCTGTACATGGCTTTTGTTTGTTTTTTTTATTTTGTCACATGCAGATAACTTGCCCTTTAATCCAAACTTGTTTGTTCTTATCTTGGGAGTCCGGCAGAGATTATCCAAGGGCCAATGAGGTGTATCACTGAGGTTTAGCCCACTCGTGGGTTCACTGTATGTTCCCCAGATCCTGGCACGTGACTGGCATGAGTGCCACTTGTTCCACAAGTCTTTTGCCAAACTTGACCTAGAAGCTTCACATCATTTGTGATCTCTGCATTGTGTCTTGGTGCGGGGACGAGTACCAGTGGGAGTAGCCAGGCATGTAACTGTTGGGAGCCATACTAACCCCTTTAGCAGTGGCCGAAACGTCCCACACGGGAGGAATGGCTGGAGAGCGAGGGGACAGGGCGGCTGTGCCGGGCAATGGGTCGCTTTCCAGGGGATTACTGCCTTGTTTCAGCAGCTTCTTGTACTTGGACCGTTTGTTCTGAAACCAGATCTTTACCTGCAGTCAAAATAGAAGAATTTCATATTAAAGAAAGAAACTCGGAGTACCCAGAAAATCCAACGGTTAATGGGAGATTGTGGTTCGTCTGTACCAAGGACCTTAATGGTGAAGCCATACCACACGTTCACTTGCAATATATATATATATATACACACACACACAGGTTTTTTGCCATAATTCTTTTTATCTTCATTTTCTATGTGTATCTTCTATCTAAAACGTATTTGGGTATCGTTTTGTATACCGTTTGTTCATCTTTATCTGTTTCTCTTTATGTTTTATGTATCTATTCTTTACTTGATTTTCATCAGTCATTATCTATCAGTCATTATCTATCTATCAGTCGTTTAAGTATTTATCTTGCAGTTGCAATTTCTGTTAGAATAAATAGGAGTTATTAAAAAACCACCTCAATAACATAAACACACACATATAAACACACACACACTCTCACACACTCACATATACACACACACACACACACTCTCTCTCACACACACACAAATATATGCATGGCCAGTAATGCTTGTCAAACACAAAGAACGCTGAGATTTATCAGTGTCGCTTACAATTGTATATCAACAGTTTTAGGGAAAGACATATTTCTAATGTAAGGATTTCTTTGTATTAAAAAAGTAAAGCTCAAGGGCCCAGTGTCTGTAGATTCTGCTGGACAGACTGACACCCAGCTCCCCTTAGATATTGCATGTGTGTTGCTGTTAAACGTCTGGTGGTACTATATATTCTAGAAAATCAGATGGCACACACTGTTGCAATTATGCTACATTTTTGTGATCTATGGAGATCTCAATAAATCACGAAAATGCTACACTATATGGATTATTGGAACTGGTTTATGCAGTAAGGTTTTCAGATTGAGCACCACAGTATTTTATACACAGAATTTTGAACGATCATACGTTAGATAGTGGTACTATATATATATATATATATATATATATATATATATATATATATATATATATATATATATATATATAATACAACCTCATTTTGGTTTATATATATATATATATGTATATATATAGGCAACATTGCCATCAAAACTAGCACCCACATTAGCTGAATGTAGACATACATTTCCCTTACCTTATATCATAAATGTCTTTATGAGAAATATGTTTATTAATCTAATATATATATATGATGTTTGTAAAATAGAAATGTGCATATAAATATATAGATATATATCATGCATTATAATAGTAATATGTGTGCATGCAATATAAATATGTGTGTGTATATATGTACAGTATATACGTATACATAAATATATATATATATATATATATATATATATATATATATATATATATATATATATATATATATATATATATATATATATATATATATATATAATAAGTTACTCTATCTTCTGCCTGGCATAACTAAAGAAAACTAATATTAACTAAATTATATGAGAGGTACAATGGATCTTGGATATTCTGACTGTGCATTTTTCCCAGCCAAGTAATTTATATTATGTTATTTGCTCAAAGTGCAATGCGACTCTGCAGAAGTGCCTTGGATGGGATTATTTGCTGAAGTCGCATTTTTCTAAAGCAATGAACAGAATCCTTATTAGATTAATGTATTAATTGTGTGATATGCATTAAAGATCCTGCTAGTAGGAGATGGCTGGGCAGCTTACTGGCATTGTGCTTTTAGGTGTTGTGTTCTGCCTTGGGGCTCTCAGGGATGTCCCTGGTGTATTACCTGTGTCTGAGTGAGACCCAAAGAAGCGGCCAGCTCTGCCCTCTCTGGTAGTGCCAGGTATTGGGTTTGCTGGAAGCGATGGTTTAAAGCCTGCAACTGGAGACTGGAGTATATCGTCCTGGGCTTGCGAATTTTCTTTCCTTTCCCATTAAACCGGATTTCCCCATTTTCTATCACCGTTGTTTTTTGCTGGTCTGCTGAAGGAGAAGCACAGAAATGATACTGAGATTAGTATGTAGCTAGTTGCAATGACATGATTAGGATATAATAGAAGCTGAATATGTCACAATTTAATTACCCATATATGTGTTTAAAAAAATGGAATAATTTTAGTTGCCCTTTGTCTATGACCCAGACATAAATGGCACGGACGAGCTCTTGCATGAGGCCCCAGCAAAGCAACAGATTTATTGTATTATTCTCTAGGAAAGGCTGGGGATCCTTTCAGCCAACGAGATGTTTACACGGCTAATTGACTTTATGTAACCAATTTGCTGCCTAGTGAGTGAACAATCGGTGATTCTGAGTTTCTGATCGGCCAGTCATATATCTTCCAATCAAATCATCTGCCGTCTGGAAATAAATAACTTGGGGGGAAATATCGGTCATTTCAAAATGAATCTCACGTCCATTTTTATGACACAAATACA
This sequence comes from Xenopus laevis, assembly GCF_017654675.1. Classification (NCBI taxonomy): domain Eukaryota; kingdom Metazoa; phylum Chordata; class Amphibia; order Anura; family Pipidae; genus Xenopus; species Xenopus laevis. Next base: position 33,869,484 of record NC_054381.1, on the reverse strand, counting down.
CCACATCAAACCCCTCCATTGTGACATCAACGCAGTGAACACGAGTGCCCATATTCTTAGAATACAAGCAGCAGGCCTTTGATTACATCTCTCCTATTTATCTGCCAGAGCAAAAGGAGGCCAAATAACCCATTTAAAACCAAAAATACGGTGCCTTTTCATCCTCATCATTGTACGAGCACATTTACGCACGAAATGGCAAATATGAAACGAAAAATACTATAGAAAAACAAGCACTACAGTAAAGGGTTTTTTATCATATATTTACTATACCACATGGGAAAATGACAAAACACTTTAAAATGTCTCATTCACTTAAACCGACAGTGCTGCGGCCTGTGGCAGTGCCCAAAGAGGTTACAAGGTAATCCAAATTCAGTAGTGGATTTTGCCCTATAACAGTATCAGTATTATCATTGAATATTAACAATAGCAATAATACTCAGCGTTATTTGCAGACACTTCCATTGATAATACTAATAATAATAATACTAATAATACTACTACTACTACTACTACTACTACTACTAATAATAATAATTATAATAATAATATTTTAATGCCACGGTCATTTAATAAAGACACGAATAACTGTCATTAAAACTGGCCAGTCCCCACATGATGAGCAGGGCCACTCTCATAGTTGGCTTAATAAGAATATGATTGGATAGATGGTGCCCCTGTTTAGATACATAAGAACAGCGACAACAATAACAACTATTATACTATACAGCTGCAGATAATGGGTTTTAGTGTGTAAAGTGTATTTAATTATCAATACGTATAAAGATGCAAAGCGAGTAGAATAAATAACCTAATAAGCAAAATAAGTGAGTCCATGTACTAAGCATCCCCTTTCTGGTACTTATTGTTAAATTGGGTTGTCACTCAGAGGGGTGCAGTGGCTTCAATTCACAATTTTCTATTAAAATACAAAGCCAGAAAAAAAAACCAGATTCCTATATTTTATAGCTGGTAGTAAAAAATATTTCCGTGTATTTAAAGTATAACACTGCATGTCTCTTATTATAAATATAATTGCACAGTATAAGAGCAATTATGGGAAAATGGTGGAAAAAAGCAGTTTATATTAAATCTGTATAATATAAATAAAAAGGGACAGAAAATAAAGAAAAGCTGTGTGCCCGGTGCTGGCACAATCCGTGGTTCCTAAAGTCTAGCCCAGTCACAATGCCACAGAGAAGTTGCATGTTTAATTAATAAGGGAGAAGCTAGAGTATCGCAGCGACCCCAGGGGCAGATGAAAGAAGGGCGCTACTTGTAGTTATAGGAGAGGGTGTAGTGGTCGGCCTTACCTGGTTCCTCGGCTCGGTTCTGAGTGGTGGTGCTGCTGCTGCTGTTGCTGTTGTAGGTCTGCAGGTAGGGGCTGTGCTGAGAGTGGCTCATGTAAGGGTAGGCGGCCAGGGATCGGCTGTACGAGTTGCTGCCGGAGTAGTTGGTGTCGTGCTGGTGGTGCGGGTGATGGTGCGGGTGGGAGCCGGAGTGCAGGCAGTGTAGAGGGTAGTGACCGGCTGCCATGACCGGCGAGCTTTGCTGGGAGTGGGACTGCTGCTGACCAAACTCCATAAAGGCAGACTTGGAGGAGTCCTGAGCTTCCAAGCCGTCAGCCATCGTAGTCATGGTCATCATCAAACTTTCTGATTGAGAGCAATCAAGCCCCCTCCCCACCCCTGTGAGGCCACCTACCCTATACTTAAGGTAATTCCCCCTTCCCTTGCAGCACAGAGTGAGAGGCCTTGCAGCACACGGCTAAATGGAGTCTTCTTTTCTTTCTTTTTCTCTCGCTTTTTTTTCCCCCCAGAATGTTAAAGGAGCCCCCCTCTCCTCGGCTAATTCTCACTTGTTTTGCCTTGTGCTGTTAAGGCAGAGATTTAAGGTGGATTCTGTTAAAGTTCAGCTTCTGCCTTTAGACTTGATGCACAAGCCACAAGTCGAATGGTTTGTCTCCAAAAGGGCAGCGCCTCCCGATTGGTCAGTCAACCCCTGACGTCACAATCCCTCTGCTTCTACTGGCGTTTGTACGTGCGAGTTGGAGCCCACCTTCCAGCGAGCTCCCCCAGCACTAACGCTCTCACCTCCCTGCGAATAATAGCAAATAGCAACTACCCGACCGCGTATATGTAAGAAAAGGGAATCAGACTGCTCACATTCTGCATTATTTTAAATGATAAATACAACGGATTTTTTCTTGCCATGTTTTTTTTTTGTATGGCACCATTTTTTTAATATATATATATTTAGGCCAGATCAATTTGTTCTTGGCATTCAATGGTTAGGAGTGGCACTGACATTTAACCACTTGGCTGCCACGGGTGAGCATTGCTGACTGGCTTATTTGCAGTCAATATCTCCTCCCTTTAATATTAATTTGTATTACAAAAATCTGTTTAGTCCCCAGTATTCACAGGTGTTGTCTGACAAAGAAGACAATCCCCATTTTATCCCTTTAGCAGACAACAGCCCAATAATTGAGATCTTCCCATAGATATGTGGATTAGTGGCACATTGCTCGGCCGATGCAGAGTCATCAGATATACATGTGCATCATGCAAGTGTGGTTAGTGGTTTGGCAAAAAATACTGATACGTCTGTGCTACTACACAAGTAAAAGAATCACAGCCACGAAATGATATGTGCATTCTAAATACAACTTTTATTTTATTTTATTGTCAACATTGTTAATGATAAAAATAGAACCGATTCCCAGGCATTTTTACATTCGCAGAGAGGCAATTAGAGATCTAATCAGGAATACACAAAAAAAAAAAAAATCTCCCATGATTAACTGCAGTACTTTGTTCAAATTGCTACTATAAAATTCAGAACAATTTGCCTGTAATGATTATGGACTGGGTTTATTTTGGGAGGTGGAATAAAAGTGGATATAGCATAAATTATCCTCTAATTATACACCAGTGTCGCCTCAATTATCCTCTTATCAAAATGGTTGTCTAACTGCAGCATTTAGTTTCACTTCATTTTTATAAAAAGAACTTCATACCTTATTATTATTAATCCATTTATTATTTGCTAGGGGATTTATATCTGCACATCCAGCTGCTTGTACCATTTCTGTTCATATATGGACTGGGTAAAGACACTAAACTTTTGCACATTGGGCTATGCTGGATCTAGATTAGGATTTGGAATCTTCTGTAGAAGAAATTGAAGCAGGTTGGTCTTCAGGTAACAGCAACTAAACGACCAAATGGGAAATCTGTCTGGCAATCGAATGAATAAGTAGATCTCTGTATATTTCAATCCCTGAACGCAATCTTTGGCTTGTGGATGGAATGTCACCAGAACTGAACAATAAAACGGAACCGTTCGATTGTGGACTGTATTGTTGGATTTTTACCCCTTTTTACATTTTCTTCATTTTAATAACATCCAGTTTCCTCGGTAAGCACTCTGGAAATATCTCCATATATTTATATGAGGTTGGTAATTGAAATAATGTATTAGTGCGTTTGCCAGCGCAGACCATGGAGACCTGCTAATTATTTTTACTTTTATGCCAATAAACAATACTATTTTGTTTGAAATATTCTGCTGAAAATTGGGGGGATCGTTTAAAACGTCTACGAAAAATAAAAAATCATAGAAAATGCATTTTTGTGGTTTAAAAATCACATCTCATAGAAAATAGGAGAAAGTGCCAAAGCCCCTTTCTCCTAAAAATTAAAGCTTATACTGTATTCATTCGATGAAATTTAAGGGATCATTGGAAAAATATACTGTGGTTTGGGTTCTGAGTAAATGTAAATCTCAGAGCAAACGTATTTATATTTTCATTAGTATTAAGGGCTGAAAAATAGTCTTTTAAAGATCCCAGGTTTACTAATATCCCCTTATAAATCAGAGCTTTGTTCCAAATGAATTATGTGCAATGAAATCCATTGATATTTTCCTTTTGAAGCATTTTGAATTGTCTTGTAGGTATATTTGCAAAAATAAAAATAGGTAATCAGGTTATATAATAAATGTATTTAATGCAAAATCGGGGCTCTCGTTTGACCACTGTTTACTGTGTCAGAAGTAGTCTGTTATTAGTCCAAAATTGCCAGGGCACTTGGGTAATGAAAAGGTTAAATGTGGTAGGTGCGTTATTGTTATTATTTGTCCTTAACAATTGTTCCACTTTAAAGCGAAAATAGCAGTAACTGGACAATCGCACTAAACTACAATGAATAAAAATATACACACTAATAAAAATGACATGGAAAAAAATGAGGCTTTTCTTTGACTTGTTTCATGTTTCATGTTAGAGAACAGGAGCAGGTATATTAGTCAGTTTTACTGCTATTTTGCCTGCAGCCAGTCTGTTACCCCTCTTGCTTTTGGAGCTTACAGGTGCATAGGTTCCCAGGCAGATTGGCACTGTGGGGGCTTTCCTATTTAGTTTGAACTGCTAGTGCCCAAGGATGGTTTTTTTAGGGGTCCCACTGCAGACAATAGAAGCTTTTATCCCTACAGCTACTTTCATAAATATAGATACTAGGAGCAAAGGGAAGAAAGGATTGAGATATGAGGAATGAAGGCTGGATAGTAAATGTTGAGAGACATCCGATTAGATTAAAATCCGATTAAAATTATAGATAAAATGGAGTAAAGTTCCAAAACGAATCGAAATTTTGTTCTTATAATTTGTCATCAATTATATTTTTATTATTATTATTATAGTATTTTATTATTATTATATTATTATTATTATTATAATATTATATATATATATATATATATATATATATATATATACATACACATTCATAGATATAGATATATATGTATTCTTCACAGATAAGGCAGAATACACTAAATTTGTATTACACGTTTTCCACGTTTAATTAGGGAGAATGTACCTTCATTAAGTTACCATTTCCCTATGTTGATTGGCTGATGCTAATGGCTCTTGATGACTGAATGAAGTGAAGTTTGTTGTAAATATTTATTGCTTTATTTTCTCTGTCTGTTCTTGTGTCCCCTTGAGAAAGCTCGGTGCTAAAAGGAGCCACACCTTAAAGGGATTGTAATGTGCTGTGGGGTGTATGTTCTACTCCGCTACATCTAAGGTGCTGAACTCTAGGCCACTGCCTGGAGGGATGGGATCCCCCGCTGTTTAATTACTGTCCATCCCTAGACTTTTCAATGCCGCCCATTGTTTCCAGGTTGTAGAGTGTTTTTCGCTCGCTGAGAAGAAGAATCGGCCTGGAGGAGTGGGCCTTTATACGCTTTTTAGCATTCAAAAAATGATGAATTTTTTAAGGCAATCTGTGTAAGGTGTGGGAGGAGGCATTTTAACTGGAAAGGCAGGTGTGGATAATGTAAGATCTGTTACAGCATTTTCCCCCTTATTATCACAGGCCAGAGACACTTCCAGACCCTTTAACCCTTCCCCTTCCAATAGCCAAAGGAAGGATAATGCTGACCATTTTCAATGGGCCTTGTGAGCAGTCTCACTGTCAGTTATCATAAGCAGCAGCCCTTTACCAAAACTCGTCTGTAGGATACCATGCAGATTTCTTCTACGGATGTTAAACGTTGGTTTATAGGAGCTACAGGGGGCAGCCTCCTTTTTCAGGGCTTGAGTGTTATAATTTAACAACAGTAGCAGGACAGCAGGCTGGATACCCAGCAATTTGATCATTTATATTTTATGGTTATTTGCTGTTTTAACCTGTCTATCTGACGTGTCTCATATTATTATAAAACCTACAAAACCTACGAATTATCTGTAAAAAAAAAATATATCCTTATAAATTGAGGTGCATGGTCAGCAATTATAATAGGTGCCTCAATGATGTCATTTGTGTCACATGACTTGATAAAAGCCAACCCTCTGCTGTAAATTATGCAGCTATTTGAAGTCATCAGAGAGTTACAATGACTACTGTTTATCTTGGGTATATATACATGCAATATATATATGTGTGTGTGTGTATATAGACATATTAAGTTCAGATAATTTAGGGTGGAAGGAGCGTAATCCTTGTGTATTGTACTATTAAAGGAATGAAGAATCTCACATAGCTCCCTAATATATTTTGATCAAAAGATTGATGGCAGGAATCTGTAGGGCAATCCTTTTAAAGTGATAGCTTAGAATTCTGGTGCAGAGTGTTCCCCCTGCCAGGGAGAATAGGAAACCCTAATCCTGCTGGATAACTTGTCTGTGTGATTTATAATTTGGGTGCTTTGGCATGATAAAGCTGGCTTGCAGTTGCAGGAAGAAGAACACACAGCAACAGGAAACTGGGCCTATTTTTAGCTTGTTAACCATATGCCGGCCCTTCTTCCCTCTTCCCACCCCATTCACCCTACAAGAAAAATGATTCCATAACCATTGTGAGCCTCCTTCCAATTTATTTACAACAAATCTCTATTTACCCCTGAGGACTCCTTAATGTTTCCTGTGGTAGCAGAGACATTAAATATATTGCCAATAATATACATTCCTGCAGTGCTGACTCCCTGCCTGACTGATATCTACCTGCCTCCCTTTGCACACCCATTCATTGCTTTATTTATCACCTAGACTAGAGAAATAAACTCGCAAAGGAAACATAGACCTATGTAATCAATGTAAATGTATATGTCTTATGACTTATAGACCATATGTTGAAAATGGCACTGCTTAACCACTAAACTAGCAGTATAAAATGAAAAATTATATATATATATATATATATATATATATATATATATATATATATTTCACTTTTTAAACATGATAGCACTCTGTATTATACAGTTGCATCTTTTCTGCTGAGCGGTGATATTTCTAATTATTCTAGCAGTGGAGACAGCGAGGAATAGGGAATACAGTCTAAAGAAACTGCCTCTAATATGATACATACTTTTAATAACCCAGTCTCCATACCAGCTGTCCTGACATTAAAAAGGGTCTGAGGGTTGGTAAGGTAGGGCCTTGTTGTACTTTGTTGTACTTTAATCATTATCAGAATTTGTTTTTCCCTGACAAGTTCCATTATCTGATTTAATTAACAGGACATGATTTAATATACTGATATTACCCATATAATTATATAATACCTATATTAATATCATGGCATATTAGAAGGAATGGTATAGGGCGGTTGGTAAATGTCTCTATACAGTGGCTGGAACCTGATTCTGCCATGGTGTTTATGCTATGTGTGTTTTGCCTCTTTTTAAATGATCTCTGCAGATAACCTATTTTCACCCTATTTTAATGCTAATGAAATGAGAGGTGCACCCTAAGCTACATCTAAAGCTTCCCATCCAGGATGAAATATTAAAGCAAAATGCAAAGAATAGATTCCCCTTCATCAAATTGTCTTTTAATTTGTCACAAGAGAAAATCGTTTAGGGGGGGAAAAATCAATGTCTGTTTCAGCTCTCTGGCAAGTGAAAACAGACACTTTAATTGCACAAAATTATGGCGATGCCCCCCCACCTTTCATTCTGTTTATCTTCAGTTTATTTTTAGTTCACATCAAATGCAAGCACATTTCCTTTGGTGGGATTAGTGCAATTATTTGCTCTACCTGGGGCACCAGTCATCTACATGCTAAAATTATAAAACACTAAAGTCTATCTATCTATCTATCTATCTATCTATCTATCTATCTATCTATCTATCTATCTATCTATCTATCTATCTATCTATCATCTATCTATCTATCTATCTATCTATCTATCTATCTATCTATCCAAACACATGTGTAAGTCTATAGCTTGATGTGCATGGAAATCATTCACAGTATGCATAGAAATTTCATATTTCTTTGTAGAAATAGCAATTCCAGTAAATTCAATAATACTTGAAAAGTAGGCAACGCTACAATCTAGTTTCTAGCCATGGAGAGATGAGAGTGTGCAAATGGGACCCCTGCTTAATAGAATATGGTGTTTAGAGCAGATACGTTATGGTGTAAATACCAGGCAAACACTGCTCAATTTAAGTCTTCTCTGGTCAATGTCACTTTAAATAATCCGCTACTTGTATAAATAACGAGGAGAGAGAGAGAGAGCTCAGATGGATGATACACCTACTGTAGTGCCAGATGCACCTCCAGGGCAGATACAATATTATCTATCATCTATCATCTATCTATCTATCTATTTCTTATCTATCTATCTATCTATCCATCCATCCATCCA
>NC_054381.1:32463818-32596318 GCF_017654675.1 Xenopus laevis | reverse complement strand
CTCAGTAGCAAGTTAAAATTCCCTGTGCCCATATATCTCACTGTGCCATCAGTTACATTGCTCTACATAGGGTTGCTCTAAATTCAGTTATATGGATATGTTCCCAGTTAGATTTCTCTGTTCTCATGCTTGGTTATACCATTAGGCTGAGGTGACAAAGTTTTGCCTTTTATCCAAATTTCAGTGTGACAGAAGGGATAGAACTTAGCAGAGAAGCATCAATAAATTAACTTTGCTGTTCTTCCCTGTACCACCACACATCCATGGCATTATTACCGAACAACAGCCAATATCATGAAAACTAAAAAATAATGAACACAAAATTGCAACAAAAAAAAAAGCTCCATGAGAACTCTACATGTATTAGAATCTGTCACCTCAACATAGGGCTCTTTAAACCTGGCATCTCTTAGGACTCCCCAGCTTTTGCGTTATGAGGGACACAAAAGCTGGGGTGTTCCATTGGAGACCCCTGTGTCATCCACCTCCCGCCTTGTGCTGCATAACAAGAGGGAGATATAACAGTCACTTCAGGGTGCAGAATTCAAATTCAGTTTGGACAAGCAACTCAACAGGGTCCTACTTAAATAAATGTTTCTGCAATGACACAGTATCTTTTGCTTAATTAAGAAACCAATATTGATGGTAGAACAAAATGTTTTCTAGCAGGCATAAAAGGCTTGGTTCTCCACATTATAGAAATAACCCATATATGGAAAACCACAGGAGATAATAGATGCCATACCTTTTGTAAATGCTTTAGAGAGCAAGGGGAAAAAATGACTGGCTTACCACTCTCTACTCTTAAAAGCCCTTTTAGATTAATTTAAAGCCATGAAATTCAGATGTGTCTAAATTGCCATGACTAACAGCCTATTGTGAAATCTAAGAACCTTTCCACGGTGTAATCCTGAATACTCTACTTACTTTCTATGTATACCAACACAGCATCTTTGATAGCACCGCAATATGCAGTGTGTCGTTTTAACTTGTGTTTAGTCATTAATGAGTTAGAATGTTCTAAATCTGTAAAAAATGCATGTACAGGTACGGGATCCGTGGTCCGGAAACCCGTTATCCAGAAAGCTCAGAATTACGGAAAGACCGCCTCCCATAGACTCCATTATAATGAAATAATACAAATTTTTAATTTTTTTTTCCTTTTTGTCTCTGTAATAATAAACCAATAGCTTTTACTTGATCCCAACTAAGATATAATTAATCATTATTGAAAGGAAACCAGCCTATTGGGTTTATTTAATGTTTACATTATTTTCTAGTAGACTTAAGGTATGAAGATCCAAATTATGGAAAGATTCGTTATCCAGAAAACCCCAGGTCCCATTCATTCTGGATAACAGGTCCCATACCTGTATTAAAATATAAATCATACCACCTACTGCATGCCTTAGGATGTTTCTGACTGAAACGACAGAATAACCAAACCAATAGGGCTGTTTGTAGAAGATATTATTATAGGGTGAGTATGTTGTACTGTAGATAATATTAGGGATGCACCAAATCCAGGATTCAGTTCGGTATTCGGCCAGGATTCTGCCTTTTTCAGCAGGTTTCGGCCAAATCCTTCTGTCCAGCAGAACCAAATCCTAATTTGCACATGCAAATTAGGATCGGGAGGGAAATTGCGTGACTTTAGTCACAAAACAAAGAAGTAAAAAATGTTTTTCCCTTCCCATCCCCAATTTGCATATGCAAACTCGGATTTGGTTCGGTATTCGGCCAAATCTTTTGCGAAGGATTCGGAGGTTCGGCGGAATCCAAAATAGTGGATTCAATGCATCCCTAGATAATATGTTACATAATTATGGTGATGCTTAGAAATATATATAAATATATGCCTAGCTCTCCTAAACACTTCAAAATATCATTATTTGCCCCAGTCAAGTTCAATTCTATTTTTGATAATAATAATAATAAATGATAATGTAGTGCCAGCAGCCCAAGGGGCAGCATGTTCTCCGGTCAGAAGGATACATTCTATCCCAGTGCATTCCCTTTCTGTACTAGGCTCTAGAAAAGCAAAAGAAACGCTGGCATGTATTACAAAGTTGTGCACCTCATGTTCCTGATTATTATTTACTACCAATGAAGCAAATTTTGGTCAAACCTAATGTAAACAAGTAAATCACTTTTTGGGCACTCCTAAAGTTGCCACAAAAAAGTGTGTTGCACCCACTACAACAGTGGGAGAAGGTGAGTGAGATTAAAGGACAAGGAAAGTCTAAAATAGAATAATGTTAGAAATGCTGTATTTTGTATACTAAACATAAGCAAGAACTTACTGCACCACAAGCCTAATCAAACAAATAATTTATGTTTTCAAAGTTGGCCACAGGGGGCTGTCATCTTGTAACTTTGTTAAACATCTTTGCCTGACCCTGCACATGCTCAGTGTGGTCTGGGCTGCTTAGGGATCGTCATAAACAAAGCTGCTTGAGTTCTGCATGGCTGGGAAGTAAGGCGGGGGCTCCCCCTGCTGTTCATAAGTATAATCGTTTCCCTGCTCAGCAGTTAGGGACCGTCTGACAATTCCTATCCACAGTAGTAAATGAAGGGAGAATTTCACTGCATACAGTCAGGTTTCTTATAAAAACGGTACACATTTTTAAATTAAAGTATATTGGAGATAGGTTTCTTTTTCATTAAAGAAAGTAAAAATTGGATTTTATTTTTTTGCCTTTCCTTGTCCTTTAATGGTGCTATGAGGGAGAGGTGAGAGATTCATGGTGCTATGAGGGAGAGGTGAGTGAGAAAAATAAAAAATGTTTCTAATATAGTTAGTTAGGCAAAAAGGTTATGTATAAAGGCTGGATTGACTGTATAACATAATAGCCAGAACACTACTTCCTGCTTTGCAGCTCTCTTGGTTTCCACTAAGTGGTTACTAGGCAGTAACCAATCATTGACTTAATGGGGGCCACATGGGTCATAACTGTTGCTTTTGAATCTGAATGCTAAGGCTCAATTTAAAACTCACTGAACAGTTATGTCCAATGTGGCCCCCCTTATAGTCACTGACTAACTCAGAGTTAGAGAGCTGAAAATCAGGAAGTAGTGTTCTGGCTATTATGTTAGACATTCAGTCACTCCATTATACTTTACATTTTTGGCTAACTATATTTGAACTTTTTTTTTTAAATTTTGCACAGCCTATTTTCCCTGTTTTTATTTTTACATTAAACTGTTCCTTTAAGACATACACTTAAATCCATATGCCTTGTCCTCTGTGGATAACACAGCACCCCCAGCACATGATTAAACACCTTAGTGCCTCCTAACAATAATTTTCAAATGCTAACAAACCCCCAAAACAAATACCAGGCTCATGTTCCACAGGCAGAGTATGGCACACACAGGCAGAGTATGGCATACAAAGGGAGCATAGGGAAGGCAGAGTATGGCACACCTAAGGAGAATAGGACAGGTAGGGTATGGCACACACAGGGAGCATATAGGGCAGACAGAGTATGGCACACACAGGCAGAGTAGGACAGGCAAAGCTGTGTCTGGCACAAAAAAAGTTAGACGTATCGCAGGCCAAAGACCAGCACAAAACAGCTCCATCCTGCTGGGCCCTGAGAAAAATGCCTGTTTAATAAAGAAAGATGTTTAAAAGGCCAGATCATTAGTACTTTACCGACATATTCAGTAACAGTGCCAATCATACATTACATTCTATAAACATTTTCCAGTAAAATACACACTATTTCTAATGAACTCTAACAGCATGAAATTGTGTTGATTTGATGCAGTGCACTGTAATTCCTGAATGCCATTTACACGTAATGGCTCCATTGTAGCTTATTCCGTTACATGGTGTTCAAGGGCCAAAATCTTACAAAATTAATGCCAGGAGAGGTGTGACGGAGGAAAAAACAGTATATCCTCATTGTTGTCTTTTCCACTGCATGCGTTCTATGCAGGAAATTCCTCTAGATTCACACAAAATGCCTTTGCGCTTGTAACCTGAGTCACATCCTTTTATCTGTGTTTAAATAGCCTCTCGTTTCAATGCAAAATGCCTCATCTTACAGTTTTTTTCCCCCCATAGAATTCAATCGAGTTTTAAAGTGATAAACTGTGAGATAAGTTTTTCTGAATAGTATTGCATCTCAAATTGAATCTCGACCATGCGTTTTCACGTGATAAAGTTTATTCTGAACTAATTGAATCTGGCCCAATATATGTAAATAAATATATACATATATAAAAACCATACAGAGGTTAAATGGGATCTGCCACTAGAAGAATTAATTCCATATACTTTTCTATTGTGTTCATCGACCAGTAGTTTACAGTGTATAAACTATTTAAATCTAAATTATTTCTTCAGTCTTGGAATCCACAATCACAACAAGCAGGCAAACGATATTTTGTGGACACTGTTAAGACAAGCTTTGCATCATACCAAAATTTTGCGTATGAGTTAGAATGGGGGACCCAGGGTTGGACTGGCGAGGGGTTGCGGCTGGCAGGGGGGCTGTGCAACGGGGTTGCAACTGGGGATGGGGCCAGTGTATGGGGGGATGTGGCTGGGGCCCTGAGATGGAAACCCTGGTGGGCCCAGAACCCCAGTCCAATGCCCATGCACTGGCTTCACAATTACAAATAGTTAGGAGTGTGGGCAGTGCAATCTATAGGATGCAGAATGCTGTGCTGCCTGAGGCATAGAGGTGGGTAAGGCAATATATGATTGACAGCTAAGGGTTTTACATGTATTTATAAGAGACATGCATGTTTTGAATTTGGGTGTATCATGTGAATATTATTTAGCTTTTTTCTGTCTAAGTGACAGGTCCCCTTTAGGTGCCCTATGGTAAGAATGAAGTTATTTTCCTTTACTACCCCAATTCTGAGGGAGGAAAAAAAGAAACCTTTTTTTGTTTCCATCAGAATACGGTATTTGGTGTCACTATGCTGGTCTCTGGTGGGACAGAGCAACAAGCCCAAGAACAACACAGTTCTATTCCAAGCTGAACCTGGTATTGTGTCAAGTCTTTAAACTGACAAGTAACAGGTGTTGGACCTCCATTATTCAAAAGGTATATTTGTTTTCTGCTAACACTACATCATGTAAACATCTATCTACAATAACAAGAAAAAAAATAAGGTTTGTCTGTTTTTCTAGCTGAGGAAGGTCACATTTTGTGACTAAACATTGAATCATTTTTTATTTGGTAAATACTTTTTTCTGGTTGTTTAGCCCAGTTGTGTGCAGTGCTTTTTAGTGTGCGTGCGCGGGTGTGTGTGTGTGTTTACACACACTGTGTATCCCTGTCAGTTCACAGACTAGCAAGACTCCTGCCTTTCCTATTAATGGCAGCCTTGTCCTTGAACATAGCCAGCCACAATGTTTTCTTTGTAGTAACTATAATTGTTTAAAGGAAAACTAAACACTAAACATTATGGCTAAAAATGTCATATTATATATACTGAACTTATTGCACCAGCCTTAAGTTTCAGCTTCTCAATAGCAGCAATTATCCAGGACTTGTAACAAGGGGGTCACCATCTTGGAAAGTGTCTGTGACACTCACATGCTCAGTGGGCTCTGAGCAGCTGTTGAGAAGCTAAGCTTAGGGTTCGTCGCTAGTTATCAAGCAGAAAATGAGGTTGGCCTATAATATAAGCTTGTCTGATAATATAAACTTGTCTCAGGGCTGATTATTAAATTATTATGCTAAGTGGACTGGTTTATGTGCTGCTATGTAGTAATTATTTATCAGCCTTATAGTATGAAATTTGTATTAAATGTGTAATGTGTATTTTGCGTCGGCCCCTAAGCTGAGTAAGTGACAGCAGCACAGAGCATGTGCAGTAAATCCGCATAAAAGAATGGGGAAATATTCGGGCATCTTTGGAGGGAGATTTTTACTGCTAAAGGGCTGTGGTTACCTTGGGCTAGTACAGAAGCGTATAGTACAATATTTCTATCTTATGTCTTCAGTTAAGCTTTAAGCAAATTCTTTGACTGTCAGACATGACAAAATAAAAGAGACCTGTATAACATACAGCCTCATTTAGAAAGAAAAAGGAGAGCACTTTGGGGTTGCAGGTCTAGTCACCAATAGCAACACATGATGTTCGATCTCAAATAGGACAGTAACTGCAAATTTGAATTTTAGAAATGGAGAAAACGCTGAGCCTGGCTTCTCCATACCGTAATATCTTCACTCCTATGGCAATTGCGCATGCACAGTAGAGAATCTTTTGAGTATTCTCTATTGCGCATGTCCAAACCGGAAGCAAGGGATGCCTGGAACACTGGTAGAAAGGTAAGTTAAATGCCGGCACAGGGTTTAAACTGTTTTTCCAAAGGCCAGTGCAGCTCTTTGAAAGCACCCACCTGGGCAAAAAACAAACTTTTTTATTTTTGGTCCCAACTAATAAGAATAACTGCTAGAAAAAAAATAAACTAAGTTTAACATAAAATCTAAATAACTCAGATCTCTGTGCCATAAAATCCATATAAAAGTAAAGCTTCAGACATACCACTGGTAAACTCCTAAGAAGAAATGTCTTTTTTTTTTTATAAGTCAGTGGACCCAAAATTCCCAAATCCCGCACTGCTGTTAGGCCATTATACAGCTGCATTTGCAATGACCCATGGGAAACATGCACAGCCAGTACCGTGATCTAAAAGTGGGTCAAAAACGGGTCATACAGTTTTATGTACGCCCAGCATGATCTCAGTTCAACGTGCTCGTGTCTAGGGACTTATTTCCTTCAAAGTCATAATTCCCTGGGTTTACACAATGAACAGATGTTACCCTGAAAGAGAAATATGATGATATGTAGAGATGGACAACCTTGTGCTTAGGCATTTCCCTTTAAAGGAGAAGGAAAGGTACCAAACCAGTTTTTTGCCAATAGATTAGCCACAATAGTGCAAGCTATAAACTATATTTATTCCGCAGAATGCTTACCATACCTAAGTAAACAGCTCCAGAAGCTATCTATGTTTGTTTAGGATAGCAGCTGCCATATTAGCTTCCTGCCTGAATCTCTCCCTGCTCACTTATAGCTCTGAGCTCCGATTACAGCAGGGAGGGGAGGAAGGAAAAGAGAGGGAGAGAAGAGCAAACTGAGCATGCTCAAGCCCTAGATGTTTATGCTGAAAACAGGAAGTCTGATACAGAAGCCCATGTGTACACAATAGAAGGAAATAAATGCTGTGTTTCTTTTCACAGAGGACTCAGAGCAGCATTACTTTGAGGGTTTACTGGTGTATTTTTATAGCCCTTTCTGATAAAGCTTACTTAATTTTAGCTTTTCCTTCTCCTTTAATGTGAGAATAGAAGAAATGTATCTTTGAATAAAATGTCTTTGAGCACTGAAGTGGCTATTGTTCGGCTCCACTGCCGGTAACCATAGGGATTCCGTAGGAGTAAATGACAGAACATCAGCACATTTCAAGTGAAGCACTGCTGACCACCTGATGGTGGGGGCAGAAGAACAACTATCTAACAGCATGGGGGGGGGGGAGATACATGAGAAAATCAAACCCTTATACTCGTATCATGTGGCCGCACAACAAAGAAAATAGACATGGTATATTTTATATCAAAGCAATTTGTATTGATAATTAAATAGACAAATGCCTCAGCCTACAGGGGGCTCCATGAATGAACAGCTGACAGATGACAGATGTGCAAGCTGTTGAAAGCTTTTTGTTAAACTACAACTATAAGCACTGCGTGATAACCTTGTGTTGCAGTATGTAATTGAAGAAGATATTACGCATCCAAAGGACTGCACAGTGTAGCACAGGAAAAAGAACAAGTGGACAGTGCCTCTACTGATAAAAATTGGCTTCACTTACAAGTAGCTGTATAAAGTGTATTAACATTATAGTTTGCAAAAAATGTGTTTCTCTGAGCAGCAACCCCTGAATTACTGACTAAATAAACTGCACAGACAGTCTGATGCTCAAGATAGGGTTGCCACCTTTTCACCGGGTGGAATCCGGACATGGGGCTGGGCCGTGATGTCAGGGGGTGGGGCTATGACGCGATGATCGCCCGTTCGCTGGGTCAATCATAGGAAATCCTGCCCGGTTTCCAGTTTTGACCCAGGCAGCAAAAAACAGATTGTCCAGGTCAAAACTGGTCAGGTGGCGAACCTAGCTGGAGACCTGGGTTTTTCCAGATAATGGAGCTTTCCATTATTTGGATCTTCATACCTTAATTCTACTAGACAATCAAGTAAACATTAAATAAACCCAACAGGCTGGTGTTGCTTCCAATAAGGATTAATTTTATCTTAGTTTGGATCAAGTACAATGTACTGTTTTATTATTACAGAGAAAAAGGAAATAATTTTTAAAAAATTCGGATAAAACGGAGTCTAATGTAAACGACCATTCCATAATTTGGAGCTTTCTGGATTACAGGTTTCTGGGTAATGGATCCCATACCCATAATGTATACGCTCACAATATTGCCTACAAAGTTGCCCACAGGAGCTGCCCATGTTTTCATTCTGTCAGACCATCAGAATTTTAAATTGTATACATACTGAATAAAGTGAGTAGGTCCCTATACTCAGATTAACAAACAACAACCCAGAGGAAGTACTGTGATCAGCACAACAGAAGATGGGAGCTACTGAGGGCATCTTTGAAGGTATACATGGGTTCTGAAGGCCCTGAGCTGATAGACAAGCTTGAAACAAGTCTAATTCTTTGTTGAGCTTCAGTTCTTCTTTATTTAATACTAAACTAAAATAGTGGTAATAGATGTAATCATGCCCTGAATTGCCCTTGGCAAAGTAATAACAGAGCCCTAAAACACATAGAGTATAGAATGGGCCAGCACCAGGGCCGCCATCAGGGGGTACAGGCGTACCGGGCCCAGGCCTGAAGGGGGCCCAGCTGTGTTGCACTTTTCGAATTAGCTGGGCCTCCCTTGACAGCGCTGAAGTGAAGTCACGAACTGCCAAAGTCCCATAGATCCGAAGTCCCTAAAACCTGAAGACCCGAAGCCGCAAAAAGACCCAAAAGCCACAAAAAGAGCAGAATCCCAGAAACTGCGAAAAGACCCAAAGCCAAGAAAGGAGCTAAAGTCCAGAAAATACCCAAAGCCACAAAAGGAGCCAAAGAAAAGAAGCTGTCATTGCCAAGAACAAGGAAGAAGAACCTACGGTAAATTCCACTGAACACCAGTGTTGTTTTTTTTTTTTTTTTTTATTAAACCCATAACATAAGTAATCTATGGGGACCCTGACCATCATTGTTTTTTTTTTAAATTTCTATGGGGCCCCTGACCACAAACTGCATTTTTAACTTGTAAGGGGGATGCCCTGGCTGCCAATGTTTTTTTTTAAATATTCTATGGGGTCCCTGACTACCAATGTTTTTTTTTAAATTTCTATGGGGCCCCTAACCACAAATTGTATTTTTAACTTGTAAGGGTGGACCCTAGCCATTAATGGGTTTTTAGTGCCCATGTTTGTGTGGCATTATTGGTGTGGGGGGTCTCTAGGGCGGGGCCTGTGGTGGGCGGGGCCAAGGGGGCCCAGATATTTTTGCAGAACGGGGGCCCTGTGATTTCTGATGGCGGCCCTGGCCAGCACCAGTGCAGCTGCTGTCTCCTGTCATGTATACAGGACTTTGCTGTGCTTTACCCCAACACTTCAGAACAGCTAAGTGAATTCCATGTTCCCACAGTTGCTATCAAGAACGATTTCTACCCTAACTCCCCCTAACAGTGTCCAGCTTCCAACTAATCCAGCTCCCTTGATCAGCCTCACTAAACACATACCCGGAAGATTGAGACTGTATAATTTATCCATGACCTGGACAAGTGTCTGCTGACAATATCCCACTCTATGCGTCCAGCTTTTCATTCTATATTCCCTGCCAACTCACTGTACCCTTTTATGAGGAGCACTGACGTGGCTTCTGTTATGTGTTAAAAATTGCATGCTATGGGGCTTCAAGAGAAAGGCCAAACTTTACTCCACCTTAACCTTCGAATGACAAAACTGATATATACTGTATATATATCCTTCAGAATGATAAAGGCCCCAACGCGGGCCGAAACGTTGGATGCACGAGTGTTATGGCAATAAAGAAAATTTGAACACCTGAAAACTTGGTGTGCTGGTCCATTCTGAAGGATATACATTATTTTGACCAAAGCACCCACAAAGAAAAGCAAAGGTAAGAGTGCAGGTACTATCTGGACATTTTTATATATATATATATATATATATATATATATATATATATATATATATATGTAAGCCTTTAATTTATATTAAGCACAAAAGTTGTACTAGCCCACACTCTGCACAGCTATTGAACCACCGATGTGCCTAAACAACAAAGTCTAGTAAACCTTTCTAAACAAAATTTAAGAATACATTTTTAAGTACCCATGTTATAGAACAAAATGTAATCATAACTCTGGAAACGGCATCTTTGTAGGAGTAGATAATTTTACAGCACTAAATGGCCTGGGTTCTGCCTAACATAATTAATACCACAATGGGCTCACCAGTACGTGGGAGTAAAGAAAGGAAAAAATGATGATGTGGGAAAAATGAAGAACATCGGAAGTATTGAAGTACCGTAAGGGAAATTAAATGGAAATAAGCTTACAGAAACATACTTTATAAAAACATGTATATAATTTGAAACACTGATCCTCTCAACCAGTGGTTTCCAAACTGTGGGGCTCAATTCAGGATAAGGATGCACCAAATCCACTATTTGGGATTCGGGCAATTCCCCAAATGCTTGGTGAAAGATCCGGCCGAATACCAAACCGAATCCTAATTTGCATATGCAAATTAGGGGTAGAAAAGGAAAAAATTCTTCCTTTATGATGAAAAGTCATGTGATTTCTCTATCTGACCCTAATTTATATACATATGCGAATTAGGATTCAGGTCGGCCATGCACAAGGATTCGGCTGAATCCTGCTGAAAAAGACCGAATCCCGAACCGAATCCTGGATTCATGCATCCCTAATTCAGGACTACCTAAATCAGCACCATTGGCATGAGGGTGATTGGTCTATCTGCAGAATAGCAGTAAATGATTATTGATTGCTATGGGCTTCCTCTATAATATTCTATTTAAAAGCTGCCTCATAAAAACAGTAGCAAGAATATTCACTAAGCTTATATTCACTGTTATGCATAAATCTGCAGACTTTTTTTTCTTTTTAAATATACTTTACTTTTTAGCGTTCAGATGAAAATAAAGCACCTCAAACTGGGATAGTGGGTGCTTTTCAAAGGAAAAGTAAAAAAGATTTACAGCAGTGTTGTTCATTATGTGTTTATTTCCAGCAAACTATGCTCAGTGGGTAGCAGTTCTGCCTTGCAGCTTTTGGTCCTGAGCTTGAATCTGACTTGGTCATTATCTGCAAGGAATTAGCATGCATGATCTCCCTGTGTTTGTGTGGATTTTCTCTAGGTACTGCAATATCCTCGCAAACTCCAAAAACATACAGGCAGGATAATTGGCTTTTAATTAAATTGACCCTACTGTGTGTGCGAATGCTATTTGGACTTTAGACTCTAAGCTCCACTGGATATGGGGCTGGTCTGTAAAGAACTGCAGAAATGTATTGGTGCTATATAAATATCAGGAAATAAATAAAATACTGTATTATTAAAGGAGGAGCTAAACCCTTAGCACAGGGGTAGGCAACCCGTGGCTCCGGAGTCTCATGAGACTCTTCATCCAGTTTGCTGTGGCTCAGTTTTGCTTGTCACGTTGTCTATTCAGCCCTTGAACCTGCTGGCGGCATCTTGAGTGTGCTACCACGGTAAGCTAACGGTTAGCTTACCGCGGTCGCACACTCAGGAAGCCTCCAGCAGGTGCGAGGGCTGTATAGACGTCCCAGGAGTGATAGGCAAGACCGAGCCGCAGCAAGAAGTTTCATCACAGTCCTTACCACGGTCAAACACTCAAGACAAGGAAGATCACCATGGAGCTTCAGAAACAGAAGTCACATTAAACAAATGAGAACACTAGCAATTAATAGGGATATTCAGTGTTTAATTAATTTCAAAGTAGGCCTACACATACACACTGCTCTTCCGTTTGTTGTATTCTGTTGTTGTAACAGTTAAAATTAAAAAAAAGGTTAAAACTTTTAAAAGTTTATAAGCTGTGTTATGTTTTGCGGCTCCAGACTATTTTTTTTAGTGGAAGAAGTGGCAAAATGACACGATTTATAGTAAAGGTTGCTGACCCCTGCTTTAGCACGAAGATAACTACTGGCACCCTTTTATATTTGTCCCCATCAAACAGCACCAAACGCTCCCCAAAGATTTCCAGCTACCACATCTTTAACCCCCAAAAGCACGGTAGTACAGCTAAATGTTTGGACCCAAAATGCTTCCTGCAGAACAGGAGCATTTGCATTGGAAGCTATCCTTGTCCTGGGTTCCATTGCACATGGTCAGTGATCACTGAGAAGGAACCAGGGACTAGAACTGACATGGATGTAAACCCTGCTGCTATCATTGAGAAAGATTATGGTGCGGTGTAGGATTATTTAAAGCAAGACAGCATCTGTAGTCCAGCATTCTGGGAGCTGTAGTTCATAAAATCCTCCAGTGAGAATTCTCTCTGCTCTGTCTACCCCTGCACCCTGCTCCCTGTTTTAATGGATTTGTTTTCTCTGCAAGGAATGAACACTTTTAAAACATAATCATATTTCTTCTAGCACTGAACATCTAACTTGATATTTGATTATATAGTGAATAAAGTACCCCCTCTTGTCAAATATAAGGATATTATTAGTTACCGAGGAGTTTCATGACCATATAAAAACACGAGGCCGAAGGCCATACAGGTCATGGAACTCCGAGGTAACTTCTAATATCCTCATATTTTACAACTGGGGGTACTTTATTTATTATAATACACAAATTTTAGTGAGTCATGTGACAGAAATGACATCACTACTCACAGTTTATAACTGATGACATCACTACTCACCGTTTATAAGGATATAATTTACAGGATATTCATGGCTTTTGTGTATTATACGGCCATATCAGCAAGTCTATAGTGCACGGTAATCTCACCAGGTTACTATATAACAGCAAACGACTGACATAGCACAGGTAAACCGACTGTCACTAGATACTGTCTCAAGCATCTGTAATTAAGTTTGAGAGAGCTAGGGTGCACCAACGCAAGAGACTGCATAAAGGTTTACACCCTCTTTAATTACCAGGTTTCTGAGCCAGTAAACAAACATGATGCAATATAATCAGGCCTTCCATTTGAAAGAAAACATTTATATATGTATTATAGTGTGTTGGGAACAATTTTGCAGCAAGAAAATAAAAGCACCAGTACAGCTGTTTATGCAGAAAACTGGCATTAATAGTTCAGTGGTGTAGTTGTGGGCAATAATTCTCCCATAAATCTATGCGAGTGACTTAGGTACAATATGTGCAGCAGTGTGTGGTGGGGGGGCTGGCTAATGAGTTTCCTCTACAGAAAAAAAATCAGGATATGTGACTGCCCTGATAAAGCAGGAGTGAATATGCCTGCCGATCACTCACAAAGTCTTCAAAGCTGCAGCTGTGAGATGTGCTGAAACACTTACTACGGATGTGGATGTTTATGCAGCTACAGAAGGGCAAAGTGCAACTGGCATTTCAGGGAGGTTGTCACACACCATGTGAGAAAGCAGCACCCGAAGGAGAATACACAATGCCACACACCCTGCCCGTGGACCCAAACTAAACCATTTACTTGCTGAATGTCAATAAAAAGTTATAGCCATGCAGTAAGTGTAGCCTATGTCCAAGCTGTACTTGAACTATTATTCCCTGTGCTCTATAGCTACCTAAGCAATTACACCAGAAATCAACTTTGAACAGTGCAAGTGCATACAACAATGTAGCACAAAAACCAGTGCAGTCTGCAGCACGAATGAAAAATGACCTCATTAGCTGTTTAGCTCATTGTTTTCATACATTATTCATATGTATGATTTTAAGAGGAAATGTGGCCACTCTAAATCAAGAACTGGAGTGTCTCATTGATGTGATGTAGTGAAACAACTGCTGGAGCCTGGAGGGCCACAACCTGTGCACCTCCACTACTTTTTAAAAGCATTAGACAGGGGTGCAATGGTTTTAAAAATTAGTGGTGAGCACAACTTTCCCTTGTTTGTTATAGTTATACAGGAGCAGTGACCAGCTCCATGTTGTAGCTCCCACCCTTCCCAGCTATAGTCAGGTGATCCCACTGGTGTCTAATAAAAGGGCAGCCAAGTTTGGGAGTTTTACTTTAAAAGCAGCAAGTAAGTTGCAGGTAAACCTTAGTCCCTTTTGTAAAATGTATAATGAAGCAATAGAATTCTTAATGAATCAGATGAAAATTGAGCATAGGACTGGCCAGATATGGGATGACTTTGACGTAGTTGGCCAGCTTAAATATATTGCAATATATGGACAAACAATCCCTGTTTTGTTTAAAGGGTAAGGCATTTTTCAGTAGCAGTATGCACAAAATGTCTCTGTCTTAAAAATATATATATATATATATATATATATATATATATATATATATTCACTTGCCTAGGTGCTGTCTCAAACTTCATACATAGAGATTCCAACAATAGACGCACTCCAGGACTTTATAATGCGGTGAAACGTAAGAAAAATTTATTGTCAATGTTTCGGCCCTATTTTGGAAAGATCTCAAATAGGACCAAAACGTTGACAATACATTTTTCTCTTCACGGCATTATGAAGTCCTGGAGTGCATCTATTGTTGGAATCTCTCTCTCTCTCTATATCAGTGATCCCCAACCAGTAACTCGTGAGCAACATGTTGCTCTCCAACCCCTTGGATGCTTATTTTTAATTGCATAAAAACTAAGTATATTGCCAAGTGGAGCCTCTTGTAGGCTGCCAGTCCCCATAGGGGCAACCAAATAGCAAATCACAGCCCTTATTTGGCACCCCAAGGGATTTTTTCATGCTTGTGTTGCTTACCAACTTTTTTTTTACATTTAAATGTGGCTCACGGTAAAAAAAGGTTGGGGACCCCTGCTCTATATATGACTAACTGCAGTTTGTGTCAGAGATGCAGAACCCACTCCATCCCTTGCAGCATTTGTTTGATGTATATGCACCTTCTCATTGTAAGTGCCGTGTGTTTACTCTATAATGTACATCTATGTTCTGATTGGCGCCCGTCACCTTTCTTAAGGTCTCCCTTATGGCAACGTGATCCGGAGTGTAGAGGGAAGTCTGTGCCTGGAGGCTGGACTGGTTGGCAGCTGTTGTTTGTGAGAAGGAGCCAGTGGGAAATCTAGAAAGCAAGCTCGGCCAGCGTCTCAGAAGGGAGGCCCCTTTCAGCGCCATGGTCACACTGCTCCGTCCCCTGGGTGTACGAATGCCTGATAATCTGCAGGATGACAAGGACACTTTCTGTCAATGAAATGGAATGTGTTGGCTACCCCTGCACTACAGCAGTTACAGAACTACAACTCCCAGCATGCCAATGTACACAGTAACAGCAACATTACCAGAAATGGAGTAGAGAGGAAAATTGAAAATCAACAATATGCTAAAACCTCCCAGCAGCAGCAGCAGAGGATGCAGAAAGTTGTAGTTCAGGCACAGTAGAGGGTTGCAGGTTGGACACTCGAAAATATCTAATGTCTATTAGCCAAAATAAGATATGGCATTGCCCTGTAATTCTACAGCACTGCCTATTGCCCTCTATGTCCCTGACCTTCACATTAAAGGTTATTGGTTAAGTCTATAACCAGTGAGAGAGGGAAATAAGAAGCAGTGCAGCTGGAGGAGCCGCTTCTATATTTATTACTGAGGAAAGTGAAATCGTTACTCACTCTCAAACCCTGGAACTTTTAGTTGTAGAACAGGAAAACACTCAGGAAGGAGAAACCCCCTTCCTCGCTTGGCCGGCTGGTCACGTGATTGTACAGATCGTGCAGTCACGCCTTCTGCGTATAGCCACGCCCCTCGGCGGGGTTAGCTTAGGGAATATTTCAGGGACAGATTTGTATGAAAGCAATTTCGTGTGACGGCTGTAATTGTCTCCTTTCTGTTATGTAAAGCTGCTGGGAGTTTGGATACGTTTGTCACAGGTTAAGCTGACAGTAGGGGGAATTACTGGCTTGTTAATGGGGTGACGTGGTTCGGAGCCCACATTTGGCCTGTAGCTCCCCAATCCTTTGTAGTAGTAACGATGCAGCACGCACCTACTTTAGACGTGGTGAATTTTGTATCCGGAAAGCTCAGAATTATGGGAAGGCCAAATAAACAAAAAAATGCAATTTCCACCCAAAAGTTAAAAAAAACTCCTACTGGTCATGTTTACAAATATTGGCGATAATTGTCTAGAGATGTTGGCCGTAGCAACCAATCAGATCTTTGCTTTTGTTTTCTAAAGGTCCCTATAGACGCAAAGATCTTTCGTCGGTGAACGAATTATCGTTAGTGGGGATCGAACGATCGGGCATCTTACGATTTTTCTTCGACGTCAGAAAATTGATCGGCCAGGTTAAAAAAATGTTATCGGCCCCAGCGCAATCTATCTATGTTTGCAGGGCCAAGCAGGCAGCTACCTCCAGTTTTCCTGGCAATATCACTTAAAATCAGGGGCGTAACTACAGAGGAAGCAGACCCTGCGGCTGCAGGGGGGCCCAGGAGGTACAGGGGGCCCCATGAGGCTCTCATTGATGAGCAATTTGAACATATATTGGTAAAACAGGACAAACACTGGATATGTTGGGGGCCTTAAAATTAATTTGCTGTGGGGCCCAGCAACATCTAGTTACGCCACTGCTTAAAATGGTCGTTTTAGTTGATGGACACATCGTACATTCAAACGATCATTTAGAGATAATCGTGGTCTCACGATAACGAAAAGATCTTTTAAAAATCTTTACATCTATGGCCAGCTTAACTTGTAGGTGACTAATCGCTGATTGGTTGCCATGGGCAACATCTCCAGAAATCTCTCCAGATTTTTATCTCCAATGTTAGTAAACATGCCCCCTACTAGACCCTCCTCCCCCCAGCCTAGCTGCTACCCCTGGCAAATGCCCCTAACTCTTTACTTACCCCTCCGTGCAGATTCTGTCCAGCGGAGTTCATGGGCGCCATCTTCAGCCGCCTCAGTAATCTTCGGAATGAGACCGGCGCATCTGCAATTTTCATGAACTTCGGCTAGGGTCGCCACCTTTGAAAAAAATTTCCACTGGCCGGTGGAGGGGGCGGAACAAAAGGGTGGGCCGTGATGTCAAAAAGGGCGGCTGTGACGGTGAAGGGGGCGGAACCGTGGTTTACGATTGGATGGGGCGGGTCGTGGTGTCAAAGGGGGCGGAGCCACAGCGCGCGAGTCCTAAATTTGTAATACCGGCCCTGGGCCTTCGCAGGTGTATTACCGGCCGGGTGGTAACCCTAGCTTCAGCGCATGCACAACGGTCACGAAACAAAAAAATTGCTCCAACTGTGTATGCGCTGCTACACCTGCATCATTCCAAGGATTACTGAAGAGAAGAAGATGGCTGCTGTGAACTCCACTGGATAGAATCTGCACGGAGGGGTAATTAAAGAGTTAGGGGCATTTGCCCAGGGTAGCAGCTAGGCTAGGGGCTAGTGTTTTTTTACTTTTGGGTTGTATTCTCCTTTAAAGGGGTTGTTCACCTACCAACACTTTTTCAGTTCAGTTGGTTTCAGATAGTTCACCAGAAATAAAGACTTTTTCCAATTATTTTCTATTTTATATGTGTGACTGTTTTTCTAATATTGAAGTGGAAAGTTAAATTTTTCATCTTCTAAAGCAGCTCTGGGAGGGGGGGTCGCAGACCCTGTAAACTGTTCTAAATTGATACATTTAGATTAAACATTTCTTATCCTTGTCCCTGCTGGGTTTCATTAAATCAAATAATTTTAATTTAATAAAACAGTAGCTCGTACTTGATGGTAACTAAACTGCATGAATCCATGTTTGTGGCAAAACATTCCTATTGCGTTTAATTAGTGTTTAAATTATTTTGTTTTTTTGCAGACAGAAGGTGTAGTGATCCAAGTTATGGAAAGTTCCCATATTCAGCAAACCCCAGGTCCCGAGCATTCTCGTTAATTGTCAGAACATTTAAAGCAGAATTCCTTTCACATTTTGTGCTGTCTGTAAGAGAACAGATATAAATCCATTGTATGTTGCATGCTCTGTACTTAAGGTGGCCAAACGAGCGTATCTTAACCCAATATGCCCACTAACGGCTGGGCAATATCAGATGAATCCGAACGTTTGGCCCTGGGGCCAAACGATCGGATTACAATACTACGAATGGGCTTTGACGGGTCGCAGGACCACATCAACTAGCAGATGCGGTCCTGGATCGTACGAAAAATCAAACTTGACCTATCGATATCTGGCAGTTTTTTGGCCTATCAATTGGGAGGACCCGTCAGGAGCCCCCACACGGGCAGATAAACTGCCGAATCGGTCTAAAGGACTGATATAGGCAGCTTTAATCTGTCCGTGTATGGCCACCTTTAGTTATGCCATAAACTTTGTCTTGTGGCCAAGAAACATAAAGTAAATGCCCACAGTTACAGGTTTAAACAATAGCATGGTTGTTTATCCTGATGCATTTGATCGTAAAGGTTTGTTCTGTAGTGATTAACTGGAAAGGGGATTCTAGAAGTACTGCAGTTTGATGTCTGACATAATCTGTTATATTTGCACCCCATATGTATAGATGTATATGATTTTATCATATAACCAATTATACTGTAGGGTGTTTTTTATACTTTATATTAGCTTTAGTGGGGGGAGCAACATGAGTGCCGTGTTTGCTTCTGGTATATCAGCTGTCAGAATTTTTAAGAAAAACCCTTGGCTACTATACATTTGTTTTTAATTTTTTTTGAGTGTAGTAGTGCTTGTGGGATTTTTTTTCTGAGGCAAAATGGCTTTATAGCCTCTGGCTTAGGTGGAAATGTTGGGTTCAGTTGGGGTGAATGCAATATAATAAAATTAATTGTAGGAACCATATTATATGTATAGATATAACATATATTACTTATATACTAAATAGCCCACATAGTTACAAAGTTATGTGAGCTTTGTTTTTGACCTTTGGCATACATGGAGTTTGTTATCCGTGTGCATTTTGCGTTTCTACACATAACTGCCACCATTTCTCTTATATATATTTTTATACGAGTTATGAGCTGCTTTCCTTGAATTGCCAATAAATGAATTTCCTACAACTCATCTCTATGGTTTGGCATTACCTAAGCACCTAGTTATTGCATGGGTGGAAAAAATCTGATGATGTGATCAAGACCATGTCAGCAGTTTATTGAACCGTGTATGGAGCCCAGTGCATGGGCCTGTCTGAATTACTGTATATCTCTCCACAAATCTAACTGCTATCAATTGGGTAGGTTTGAAAATCCCTAGAAAACAATAAGACTGAAATATCCAGATTCTTGGCACTGCATCTGGATCTTTTGGTCTTTTCTCTTTTCTAGTTTGTTTGTTATTCAGAGACACTGCCATACTGATAGATGGTTGTGGTTTGGACCTGGGGTAAAATGTGAATTGAATGGAGATGTGTGCACTCTTCAATTCCTTTATGTTGGAAAAATCCCTTCAGATGAGAATCTCATTGGTGCATTGGTCCAGGATTCCTCAGGAAGTGTTGGGCATAGAATCTCCCTGGGTGTGATCATACACATGTATGCAGAATCAAGCCCCTGATCCACCCAACAATGTTCCCATTATGTCAAAAAACCCTCCCAAGTCACCCAAACCCTGCCCACTCTAACAGCCAAAACCACTTCTCTGTAGGCTTCACCACCTTTTAGACTCACATCTTTTGGGCCACCTCTTAAGTATACTGACTGGGTTATTCCCTGATGATGGTTCTGCCAATATGGATGATTAGAAATGGATGGCCATTCCCAAAGTACTAGACATAAGCATTAACATTGAATAAAGGGATGTTAGTTACAAGACATTGAGTTGCTGGCTCTGGAAAGCAGTAGGAGTCCTAATTACACCTTGAGAAAAATATGGGTATACTATTACTTGTCCTTTAAATAACTGATTTGAAACACCATGTTTACTGTTAGTATAATAACTGCAGTTGGCAAGCCTAGTTGGCAAGCCTTGTACAAGAAATTACCTGCATACAACAGTACAATGCTCAGCTCTTGATACAATACATTTTCCTGTGTCTTGCTCTCAGGAAATCCCTCTGAGGTCACAGTATGTACTGTAGTGTGTCAGCAGGATACACAAAAAGGAGTGTTACCTCTTTGGGGAGTGGGCCACAAATGCTACCTGGGAGAGTGAAAGAACTATGGATAAAGGTTACAGGCCAGACATCCTCCTGTGACAGTAATAATGCCGTTAATTTTCATGTACAGTACGTTCTGTGAAAAAGAGGTACACAAATAACTGTTTAATTCTGTAAAAAGTAGTAACAAGCTAGTATTCTGTAAATTGGAAGACAAGTGCTGAATTCTTTGTTTTTATGAGCTAGTGTAATATGTAGTAATGACAGTTTGTGGAAAGGTATTGGACAATATTTCTGAGTGCCATTTTTCTCTTTCCTTTTACAGAGAGAGTCCCTGTGTTCCAGTCATATAGCAGACTCTCAGAAGACAGATGGGGCATTTACAAAAGCAAGTACAATGTGCAAAGTCCAAATCAAAATGTACTTTTTCCTACAGTGCATTACTTTATTCCATAATTCCAGCTTAGTTGAAGTGGCCACGCAGTTGCACCCAATGCATCAAAATGGATGCAATTGCATGAATTGGGTACAAGTAGCATCTACCGTCTAGAGTGGGGGTCGTGTTACTGTTTAGTAGTAGAAGTAGTGTTTGCGTCACATTCACTGGGTGCAAGCCTTGTGCCCTTATTCAAGCAACCCGTTGTAGGAACCCTTGAGCTACTGCCAAATCCAGGGTGGTGGTAGCACCAGGGTTCCCCAGCATTAATGGGCACCTTTGCTCACCATTTATCAAATGAGGCAGGATGGACACATTGGCAACCATGTAGAAGTTCAGAAGACAAGTACCTTAATTTTTTCAGTACTGCAACACCTGCACTTGTGGGTGCATTTATAAATGACCCCTCCGATCTATGCATTTAAGTTGGGCATACACATAGTTATAAATTAGTATGAATCAAAGAGATTTTTCAGTACCTGTATGATAAACTATCCCATCTAATATATAATCCTCCCTGGAAGAAGCCGCACTGCTCAGAACTGTTCGTTTATTTAAAGAAACTAACGTTTTGGCTGCAACATCAGCCTTTGTCCTGAGTAGTGCGGCTTCTTCCAGGGAGGATTGTATGCAGCTTTGTGAAGCGTGCACCCAGGCGACGTGAGTGCATTTATCGTGAGTGCTGGGAGTTTGGGGAAAGTATATATATATATATATATATATATATATATATATATATATATATATATATATATATATATATATATATATATATATATATATATATATAAATATATATATAAAAAACAAGGGAAAGTTGTGCTCACCACTAGTTTTTAAAATCATTAGGCGGGGGTGCAATGAGGGTGTGACCACAAAATACATATAGACAAATACAAGATTCCTCTGCACTCAACCCATTATCAATATATTTAAGACAGAAACATTTTGTGCATACTGCTACTGAAAAATGCCTTACCCTTTAAACAAAACAGGGATTGTTTGTCCATATATTGCAATATATTTAAGCTTATAAAAAAAGTCTACTATCTGTAACCAACTGAACTAAAAAAAATTGTTGGAAGGTGACCAACCCCTTTAAATCTGCAAATACTCCATGTTGGTTGGAACAAGGTGCATATACAGAAGTGAAGACCAAACCAGTAAAAGTCCACCAAGATGCTTGGATTTTCTGGGGTACTGGGACAATAAAAATGTGGCCATACCATTCTTTCTGCCCACAGTCGGATACCACATGGGATCATGCTGGGTATTGCCACCTTTAAAGGCCCATAAGCCCCATATAATGACCAGAGTGATCTGTTTGTCTGTAGTCTGCTTAATAAGATCAGCATTATTTTTAAAATAAATGCAGTTTTGGTTTGTTCACTTTCAGGAAATTTTGACAGATTTACAACAAAGCCCATAGCTCTCTGCTGTTGTAAGGGGCCCGAAGGCTCAGCCAGGAGTAGCGGACCTAGGAGGAAGCACCAGTCCAATAGTTCGAGGTACAGGCAAGGGTATAGAAAGAGAGTGGTCGAAGTCCAGGCAATAAGGTTGGTTCAGGCAGCAAAGGTTCAGAATACACAGGATCAATACACAGGATCAGGAATGATAATCACAGGAAGCGCACCCAGGAACTCACGAGGAAGAACCTATAGTAGGACACAGTCTGCAGTGCTTCAGCATCTTTTATAGGCCTCCTTTGGCGCCAAAACAGACGCAGTGGCGTCATGACGCTGGCGTCTTCGCGCTGGCGTCTTCGCGCAGGCATTTTGACGCTGGCGTCTATTCTGACGCTGGCGCTTAGGAGCCGGCGACCAATATTCTGACGCTGGCGTGATGTCACAGAACTGCGACCAGAAGGAAGCACATGGAGAACGCCGCCATCTTGGACTCCGCCATCTTGGGACGCCAGGTAAGAACTCCTTACAGCTGTAAATCTGCAAAGAAAACATTTGCTACTTGGGAAGCTGTGGCTGTGCTGCACATGCTGTCCGATCTGCTGAGCAAAATTCCTATTGTAACAGCAAAACAAATTGTACAGTCCCTCTGTGCTTGTAGACTTAGAAAGCATTTAACATATAATAGTGTCTAAACATTTAGCCCTGAAGGCTATAGATTATTAGGGCCATGTCACGCAAGGCCTGTGCTGGGGGAGAAAGGGTTGATCTGCTTCCTTGTTTCGATTTTAGAGCATTAACACGAAAGCATGCACTTTTGTGCCAAAAATCCACCCCATTTGTGCACTACCAGACCAATGCTATGCAGAAGGAGGTGGATCAGCGTTTTCTCCCCTGTGTAGAAAACGCCCCATGTAGTAGATGCCAAACAACATAACAAAAACCAAAAAAAAAAAGAACAGATTGTGTTCCACTAATCTGCTAGGACAAAGGTACAACTCTTAGAATTAAATAAATAAAAACAAAGCTGCAACTTGCTGCAGTTTTGAACTGAGGCAACTAAATCAGACAGCCATGCTGATTCAGTCTGTTATTGTATATACTTCACACAAATGACTTTGCTTCATTGATTTTCTCTTTTCAAATGTCATACAACAAAACCCGACAGATGAAATCCTCTGTGTAAACTAGGTCTAACAAGATTTTACAACATTATATAGCGAATTGAATAGCCATCCTCTTTAGTGTAAATTGGGTTTGTTTCGATTGGACATTCTTCTCTTGGCTCTTCTAGGTTTATGGCACAACAATTACTTTAACCCATGTTATTTTTCTGGGGAAAAGTCTCCATAGCAGAACATTGGTAAAATCAAAGATTCCCTGGGGAATTGCATGAGTATAGCACCTTCTCTTCACACCATCCACTGCCACCTCTCCTCAAACCTTTCCATCTTGTGGCTCCTTACCTCTGGAATTCCATCCCTGAATTCCTCCGTAAAGTGTGCTCTCTCAATCTCTTCAAGAAAAAACTAAGAGCAGTGACGTAACTAGCTGTTGCCGGGCCACCAAATTTGGAATTGCACACCAGCCCTGTTCCTACCCCCATACTTCCTTGCACGCACTGGCGTGTTGCAACGTGAGCAGTCTCACTTGGCGTCTCTGTAGTTACACCACTGACTAAGAGTCTACCTTTTTGAGCACCAGAACATTAATTTAGTCCTGGTACCTATTGGACAAATGCCTTAACCTTGTGCACTTTTTCCCTCCAATTTGTACCTGTATGTTAGCCACCCACCCACTTAGATTGTAAGCTCTACGGTGTCTCCGACAATGTAGCGGTTAAGCTCTGTTTCCTTATATAAGCTCTGTGTACTGTGTATATTTATTGTATTTGTTATGCACTTGTTCACCCTGTGTGTACTTTTATATATTGTCGTTTTATACATTGTACAGTGCTGTGGCTCTTTAACAGTGCTTTACAGATAACGTTATACATATATAGTTGGCCATGATTTTACCTTGAAACTGAATGCAATTGTTCTGATGTGATATTACATGTTGTAGCACCCATCCACCAGCAACATTTGCTGAGTATGTGGTAATGCAACACCTGGAGACATTGGTTGGATCCATGTTACGCCTATAATTCCACACAAATACAAATGTGTTGAAGGCCAATGTCTGGCATACAGATCCCCATTTGGACTGATTTGGCATAGCAGAGGTCCATCTTCCTGGTTTGCTGCTTGTCAAGAAATCCACATGAGTTCATGTTTTGGTGAGATGATGTACATAATAATGATGGAGGAGAATCATGACAAAACCACAGTAGAACAGACCATGCTAGTGGAATGCACATGCCACAAATAAACTCAGCTTGGTTTTTAGTATTGAAGGGTAACTCTTGTATCCTGATCCACGTAAATAACTGATAATGGCGTAGCTCCAAACACAGGTCTAAATCTAATGTATAGTTTTAGTAGGGATAATCCATCCATAATGTATTATAAAATATTATAAGAAAACAGAAAAACAACATGCATGGTTTATTACAGACTGCAACTATATTGGTGAGGGAATATGGACATAAACCTTCTCCCTTTACTTAATCTAGCCATCTAGCACCTCCTTCTGGCAATCCTATATTTTATTGGACTGTTTAATAAAATAAATAAAGATTGTAGGTTGATGCTTCTGTATTATTGGGGCAGCTTCAAACATGTTTAGGGTATTTTCAGGGAAATTATCTGAAGCAACATAAAGGAAATTATGCGCATAATTTCCATGAATGGAAAAATATATATATATATAAACATTGAGGGGAATGTATTTTACAAGGTCAGGATCTGAATAAACTAAAGCTGATCCTTTCTGTGTCCTGCTACACTCAGTGGTATAGATACAATAAACCCACCATAGAGTAAATTGCCCCATGTAATGTATGGTTGACAGCTTTTATATATACTTATAGTGCAGTTCATTTTTTTTTTTACATTTTTTTTCTGTTTCCATCTCTCTGACCATTTTACCATCGACCTTCTTGGCGTTTAAAGCATGAAGAATACAAGTCGCTCAAGTCATTTGCTCATAGTGAATAAATGAAGATAGAAAACAATGTAGAAAACTGCATCTCACGTGCAGCCGAAGGTAACTAACTTCTGCATCCAGTTACATTACTCAGGACACCACTGTACAACTTATTATTTTATTCTAGAAAATAGGTCATTAACAGGATTTACAGATATTTTATTAAAAGAAACTAGTACAACCCGCAAAGCAACATGTTACCCCTGGGGCCTAGGACTGAATAAAACGTTATGTCCTCAACGCGGTGCGGTTGGGTTATCGCCCGAAGCAGTTAAGTGTAGAAGCATAAAGGGGGCGGACAGTTGTAAGTCATTCTCTTTCCATACAGTGCAGCATACAGGGGGGTTCTTCATGTGCCAGTTGAGCCAGGTGGTCTAAACCAACTTATTTGACTGAAGATTACAGACCTAGAAGATTTTAGGCAATCACACAGCCTCCTTTCTCCTTGAATGGGTTCTTGTCTTCAGGAATACCCTTGACGAGTGGATCTTCTCCAGACTTGTCCTCGATGTAGGTTTTAATTTCCTCACACATTTTGGAAACCTAAATGTAAAAATAAGAGGCCTGATTAGATGTTTAGGAAAGGCACCAGAAACCTTCCTGTCTTTGGGTAATCAATCGTCTAGAGTTTTGTGTCTGCCCAAGAGGAAATGCAGTCTGCTTCATTGTTGCAGGGTGAAAGGAGAGGACAGATTTGTACAGCAAAATCACTGGAAACCATAATTGTTCAAAACATTATTGCATACGTTGCTAGTTCTCTAAGTGACCTGGATAAAGCTCAGAAACATATGCTTCAAATAGGATAAAAGATCTGTACTTATAATAATAGGATTAAGGGTATGGCTGACCTAATCTCAGATACACTCAATTATACTGTAGCTGCACTTAATACTCTACATTCGGTGACCTACTAACTTCAGCACTGGTTTATTACTAACACAAAGAGGTCTGTGTTGTTTGGGAAATAGAACATAACTTGAAATGCCAGAATATCAGGGTGCGTGGGGAGGGTTCAGCCAATCAAGAGCCAGCTCAGTGCAACAAAATATACTTTATAGCTTTTGGCCACATGCCAGAAAGTAAAAATCAGTGATAGTATAGTATTTACACAATGCAGACCCCCTAGCTAATCTGTTTCTAGTTTATTAGCAGCTGGACAGATATAAGGAAGATAATCAGTAGATGCTGAACCTGCAGCCCTCCAGCTGGTAGTGACAATAACTCTTAGCTTCCCTAGAGAGAGTACATTTGGGCATACCTATCCAACCTACTGTCTGTTGTTGCATTACAACTCCCAGAAATCCCCCTGAAAGTAGCAACATGTTCCACAGAGCTGTGCACTTATATAACATAGTAACATAGTAAGTTAGGTTAAAAAAATACGCACACCCATCAAGTTCAACCTTTTACATCTATATATTACCTGCCTAAACGCAATTAAACATTACATTCAATCGTATTCAGTGTACCATATTGTTGCCGCTTGGGATAAGTTGTCGTGAAATAACTTACAAAGTTTCTCACCTAAAGATGTTAGCATGTATAACATTTATATTTTACACTAGCAATAGCTCAGTATACTGTTTAAACAGATATTGGAAGCACACAGCAGAGTTTCAAATAAATATGTGCCCTGAATACAGTTTTTATAGTGTTAGCATGACTGCTAAAGGGAAAGTGGATTGTAAGCTCCACCGGTGCAAGGACTGATAAATATATATAATGTAATAATATATATAACAAATCTTTGGCTATCCCTAAAAGTAAATGCAGAATAGGATACAATTCTAAAGAATGGTTTGCTATACACTGTGGACCTCCACAACCAGGGCAATACTACTTGCTTTGGAGAACCGCAAACAAAAACAACCTTCAAACTTTAGCCAATAATAATATTATAATAATAATATTTAAGTAATATTTTATCAGCAGGAAAATGAGATCCAAGCAGGCTGAGTCCAGATTTGCAGATCCCTGTTTTTAAAATTTCTGCAAATTGTCATGAATTTTCTTTCCAGCATATGCAGCAATATTTGTATTTAATCAGGCTGCACTGCAGAGTTTGTGGGTGCCAAGCGACTTCTCCTATTTCTAGGGTGCCTGCAGATCCCCAGTGACGTGTTGCCCGGCTGGCAGACTTTACTCACCAGCTGTCGCTCCAGTTTAACTTCTTTCTTGAGTTGTTCAACTTCCATTTTTGCTTTATCCTTTTCTGTTAAATCGTCTATGTTGATGACCGGCATTTTCTGATGGGGGAAAAAAGGTACAATATATGCCGATGAAGTCTTACGCGAACTGGTCATAGTATGTGGCAGTCCCTACATGAGGACTAGTCTCCGAGGACATGAACTTACTTGTGCTTCTGTGCTCCAGAGTCCGAATTCCCTGAAGTAGCTATTTCCTTTCCAACAGCCTCCTCGTCCACCTTCCCAAAGCCAGTCCAACAATAGCAGCTAGCTGTTTTTTAAAGTAATCTGCATAATCTCCGGTAATCTGATTTAATCAAAGTCTGCTATTCCTCACCACCAGAAAACCTATTTTTAAGTAAACACCAATACCAAAGCCTTTCTAAGTCATAGTGATAAATAAAAAATGTGTAATCTGTTCATTTTGTTAGTTGCAATAGTGCAGTGTGTTTAAAGAAAACAAAAATTATATTTCAAGTTCCAATTAGGGTTAACAGGGTGTAATAACTAAATCCATTTATTGGAGAGGCTTTTTAATCTGGCTTTAGAAAAGGAATAGGTGTCAGTAAGGTGACCAGACCTCCCTTTCAGTGCAGGAGGCTGGGGGATTGCATAATATTCCTATCAAGGAATTGGTTTAATTGTGTAGATAAATAGAAGCTCTGACCATGTTATCTTACTGCAAGTTGTATTTATCTAGTTTTCAGCGGTAGCCTAGCAAGAGTGACCCCTGGTTACCTGTTTGTTGAAAGAGAAAAGCAAAGGGATTATATATATGTTGTCCCTGTCGTTGCCCTGTGAACAATAAAAGCCAGCGAGTGGGTCTTGAACTCCCCTCTACAACAAATGTGTCCCTGTGCTGAGCAAGGGGCGTTGACCCTGTGTGCCATCAGCTGTTGTTCCAAAACAGCTGCAGAGCCAAAGTCACAAAGAGTCTGCTGTAGAAGTAGAAAAATATACATGGTTTTAGCAGTCCTCGTGCAACTACAGTTCCCAGCATCCCTAGACAGATAATACTGTTTCTTCTCAAAAAATAGTGATGAACGAACACAGGGTGTTGCGCTTCACATAATAGCAAAACCACAAAATGTTTCCAAAATGAGTCAATGAGATGGCAAAATTACATTGCAGTTAAGCGTTTTAAGATCTGCAACAGAATATACATTGCCTTACCTTGTTAGGGATGCGACTGGCCACAATGCTTCATTGAATAAAAGGTTCTCATGTTGCCAAATTCTTCCAAACATGGGCGCATTTATATAATACCATCTAATAACCTCCCTCGCAGTTGCTCAGGCCAGAATTTCTACAAATCATGGTCACTTTTAATTTCCCATTAATTTAATTCACTGTGAATTATAATACCAGCATATAAAGAAATGCAATGGGCTTGGGTAGGTGTGCACTCAAATATAGTGACACCTTGGGTCTCATTATCTCTTCTCCTTTTAGATTTCAAGTTCCATAGATTGCAAGCTCTATTAATAATTGTTTTTTTTGTAATTTGTATGTTGGATATGTGCAGCCTTTTATTGTACAGCACTGCCGAATATGTTGGAGCTTTATAATATGTGTTAGAAATTATAATAATAATAATGAAGCAGCGGATATTGCTGAACTGCAATTGAAATAATCCCTTGACAGACAAAAAGCTGTTTAAGATGGATTCTCTGCAATATACAGGGGCAGGCTACAGACCTCTAGCTGTTACTCAGCTATAATACCCAGGCATTCATAGATAGATAATGCTACATGACATGAATGACCTAAAACAAAAACTGTTAGTGAGCTGTAGCTTTCAACTCCCTATACAGAAGTACTGGGAAAAGTAATTGCTCTGTATATAATGGGACATGTTGACCTGGAAAAAGAAAGTTAATCCTGCAGCCCCTGATGTTAAGGAACTATAATGCTAAGCATTCCTAAACAGAATATGCCAGGAAAAGATATCAGGGAAGTGGGAAGTTAGTAGAGGAAGAACACAAAGGAAACCCAGTGCAGAGGAAATTATTTGAGAGAAAAAGCAGTTGGAAGTGGTTGCTAAGCACATGTGTTACAGATATATGGATCTGTTATGCGGAAACCCGTTTTCCAGAAAGCTCCAAATTACGGAAAGTTTGTCTCCCACAGACTACTTTGTAATCAAATAATTAATTTTTTTAAATTATTTCCTTTCTCTCTGTAATAATAAAATAGTACATTGTACTTGATCACAACTAAGATTTAATTAAACCTTATTGGAAGCAAAACCAGCCTATTGGGGTTAGTTAATAGCTGTAGTATCTAGGGGAAAATGGGTAATGGATGGTGGTTCATGGAGAAAACAGCTGATGGGTTTCAGGGAAAAAGTATCTAGGCTGGAAAGTGATGTTTACAGAAGGCATCATTCTGTGGTCGGAAATTTTACAATGAAATATACCCTCTAGACATAACAAGGCACACTTGGAGGCCCATTTATCAACATTCTCATTTTTGTGGTTTTAGAAGTCCTTGAAAGCACAAATAAACAAATTTTCTCTAAAACCACAAATGCCATGTAATTTATGAAAAGAGTCAAATATAAAATTATGAATGAAAACAAATACTGAACGATGCACTAAAAATATGAAACCTCTAAAAATTCAAGTTTTTCAGACAATTACTGGTGAAAAAAAAGTCAGAAAATCTCTAAAAGTCTGAATGACTAAAAATAAGGTCCAACTGGATCAGCGCAACGCCCATTAACTTCTATAGGACCCTGACTGCTTTTACTTGCCACATTTTTGTATTAAAGTTTTTCATGGCTTTTACACTTGATAAATATCAAGTTTTTTTGAGTTATAGAGAAAGCAAAAACAAACAAACCGATTTTTAGAGAAAAAATAGTCATTCAAATCTTAGAGGCCCATTTATTGATGGTCAAATTTTATCTAAATATCTAAATATAAAAAGTATGAACGGAAAGTACAGAATGATCTGAAAAAAAATAACAATATTTCTTAAACCTCTAAAAAACCATTTTCAAAAAAAAGTCTGAATGGCTAAAAAAAGGTCCAATTGTATCAGTGCAACTCCCATTGACTTCTATAGGACCTTGACTGCTTTTACTTCGCAAAATTTTACAGTTTTTTGTGTTTTTTACACAATAAATATCACATTTTTTAGAGTTTTAGAGAAAAATAAAAAAAATACAAATGTTTACAGGAAAAATACAATTTGAAAAAAAAAATTAGTAAATCTACCCATTAGTTTTGCAGTGCAGAGCAGGTTTGGACTGGGCCGGCGGGATACAGAGAAAAAGCCTGGTGGGCCCCGACCCTCATGGGTGCTTGCTGGGGCAGCGGCGTGCATACGTGCCAGCGCATGCATGCCATGCTCTGAAGTCCGCTCATGCCATGCATCGGCGTCCACGCATCCACGCCGTACGTGGTGGGCCACCAATTGTCCAGTCCGACCCTGGTGCAGAGTGCAAAGTACTATTTTCAGACACAATATGCCATGTGTTTTTTCCTGCAACGAAGCATTTTTCCAAGAATTACAGTGTCATGTCAAGCATCCTCCTCATAGCAATATATATATATATATATATATATATATATATATATATATATATATATATATATAGTGAATAAAATACCCCCTCTTGTAAAATATAAGGATATTATAAGTTACCGAGGAGTTTCATGACCATATAAAAACACGAGGCCGAAGGCCGAGTGTTTTTATACAGGTCATGAAACTCCGAGGTAACTTCTAATATCCTCATATTTCACAACTGGGGGTACTTTATTTATTATAATACACAAGTTTCAGTGAGTCATGTGACAGAAATGACATCAGAACTCACCGTTTATAACTGATGACATCAGAACTCACCGTTTATAAGGATATAATTTACAAGATATTCATAGCTTTTGTGTATTATATATCTATATCTATATATATATATATATATATATATATATATATATATATATATATATCAAAAATCTCCTGACCAGCACTCCCTTTAAAAGTTTAATAATTTTATTGTCATTCTGTAATATATATATATATATACACACATCATAACAATATCCATATGTGCATACATCTTGGTTTCCAGGAAAAAGATATAATCTGTTGGCCACAGGAGAGTCCTGGAATTTCTATTGTTCATAAACAGCTTTTTGTTTGCAGTGATTTCTCATCTTGACCATTCAGACATACACATTGCATTCAATGAGATATGTTTCATATACACTGCACAGCAGGGAACTATACAGAAGAAGCTGCTGTAAGGAGTGCTAGCACTATGTAGAAGTCTCCATTAGGTGTATCCTTTTCATGACTTCTTGCCAGGCAGCTGCTGCTGTCATGTTGTGTTTGCAATATCATTTAATGTAATCTGTACTGCTTGAGATCACAAAGAGCTGATATTTGGCTTCAGACCAGGCTCTTCCACTTGAAGTGTTTTCACACACGGAAATTCAGTTTTCCTCCAGAAAGCATCCTGTAAAAGCTACTTGCTTCATGTAGATTAATACATCAAAGTATTTACTGTATCAGGAAATGTTAAAGCTATGTTGAGTACAGCTTCCGGTAACATTTTTATTCTTACACTGATAACATAGTAAGTTAGGTTGAAAAAAGACACGTCAATCAAGTTCAACCTTTTAACTCGATTTCAACAAAAATATACAGTCACTTTTTGATTAACACTATCTATATAGACAGCAATTCACTTCTAAATGAAAATGATTTTAGTGATGATGATTTCATTTGTAGAAGCCAATTGCTATATATATACACAGTAAAATGTTAACTTACTTTAGTTGTAATATAATAGGCCCTGCCAAATAATTATTATCCTTGAAGTCATTGAAATTCAATCAAAGGGCAATTAAAATAAAGGGCTGGCATCTATTGCAGTTCCAGCATGCTGTAAACCCAAATGTATGGTCAGATATCCCACCCAAAACATTAGGGCTCATTTATGACTGAAAGTACAGTGGGCAACTTATGCTTTTCCCTGCAGTGAGTTGCACGTTAAAATACAGTACTTTCATTAAAGGTACCTGCATCAAAATTTGCCGAACTTCCATATAGTTGTGTTTGACGCTGCTCGGTCCTTCCCGTCTTTGGGGCAAATTCACTAAAGGGCGAATTGTAGCCAGTGACCGATTCCCTGCACTTTGCGCAAACTCGTTACCAATACACTAATTCACTAAGAAGTAAAGTGACGTCTCAGCAGCCGAAGCATGGAAATCTTTATTAGAGATGTTGGCGCAAATGCTTGAAGTGGCCCTTATATGTCCAAAAGGCGTACAATGTCACGGCTTCCAAGCAACTGTATTTTGTATTGAAGGGAAAATATACCCCCTTTCGCTTCGCAAAAAATTTGCTAAATGCATGAATATTTGCAAAATGCACTGACGGCAAAAGGAGTTTTTCCAAGACGTGCAACCTTGTGTTACAATACACTGGAGTCTTTGGGTATCTTTTCACGAAGAAACACAGCAAAAAATTACGTTAATTACTAGAGTCTGTGAAGGTTGTCATTAATCCAGGTCATGGTATATTTTCTTTTTCCTTGAATATGTTTTACTAGTCATCCGACTGGCTTTCTCAGTTCAGAAATACTGAATTGAGAAAGCCAGTCGGGTCGCTAGCGAATAGTCTTCAAGGAAAAAGAAAATACATCACGTCGAGTTGATTTGACTTATTACTATATGTTCATCACTAGTATTTTGTTCTGCCTGGAGTTCAGAACTTTAAAACCCAGACAGTTGTTGCAAAAAACAGACAGCACCGCCACCTGCCAAAACTAAAAAAAGCCACAAAAATAGATATTCCTGATATATTTGCGAAACAATTGTAAACCTTTTTAAATCATAAAGCCCTCCCAATGTTGCATATAAGCCATACTAGGAGCCAAAACGGTACAGTCAGTGACTCTTTTGAGGTACAGGGCCAACATGAACAGGCATATTTGTATGAATGATTGCTGTAATTCAGTGTTTATTCATAAAGAGCTATTATTCAGACTACATCTATCAATCATCTATCCAAAGCTCCTGGATGTGTTTTCACATTTTATTTCCATGCATTTGCTAAAATGAGATATTGAAGCTGGTTTACCATGCACTCCTTCTATTTGTTTATATTTGCCGACATATTTTATTCCATTGATAGCAATGCCTTGTTCCCTTGGTGACTGATCGTCTTCTTCTTCTTGAGATCTTTAAGTAAACACTAATATAAAGCTAATGATTTACCGCTCTGACTAATGTGTTTTAGCACTTCCATAGGAAATGTGTAACATAGAATGAGTAATTCTGGAAGTATTTAATAAAATCATATACTGTCAAATACTCTGCCGCCCATATCTTTGCCCTTACAAAACATGTAATTTCATTAAAAAAAGCAAAGTAATAGTATTGTTGCAGAAAAGGTGTTAGTACCATAGAAAACGCATTGGCTGTATGAAATTAGTTTCACATAGAAATCTGTTAATGTACAGTATACAGGTATGGGACTTGTTATCCAGAATCCGATAACGGATATTTCTGTAATTTGCATCTTCACACCTTAACTTTACTAGAAAATTATATTAATATTAAATAAACCCAATAAGCTGGTTTTGCTTCCAATAAGGATTGATTATATCTTAGTTTGGCTCAAGTACAAGGTACTGTTTTATTATTACAGAGAAAAATGACCAGAAATCAATTTTAAAAATGTACGATTATTTAGATAAAACGGAGCCTATGGAACATGGCCTTTCTGTAATTCAGAGCTTTCTGGATAACGGGTCTGGGATAATGGATCCCATACCTGTAGTTTGTTGCTTACGCAATGTAATCCAATTTATCTTTAATGTTCGTTACTCTCTATCCCCTTGTTGATTGGAGTATACCATATCTTTTTCCAAGTTATCTAAGGCCTGTTTTTCTTTAGAAACTAGATTTTTATTGGAATTATTATATTATAATTATTCTTATTTGGGAAAGAAAACATTTTCCCAGGAGACAAGCCCTGTATATGAGTAGCTACCTGTGATTAGTAATGCACACGCATAGTAACACAGTAATATACAGTTACAAAAATCGGCTATCTCCACCATGGTACTCTCTGGCACTCATTTTGCTTATCTTTTCTCTTTCTATGTTTCCGGACTGGCTCACCCACATTGGAGACAAAAAAGGAAATGCCCCCATGTTGACTAAACCCTAGTAGCAGACTATTTAATGTCTGAGCAGGAACACAGCTATAAATTGCATCCTTGCACATAACTCTGCTCTCAGAGTAGAAATAGCTGTGAAGCACAAAAGGCTGAACTATTCAGTATACCAGGGATCCCCAACCTTTTGAACCCGTGAGCAACATTCAGAAGAAAAAGTAGTTGGGGAGCAAACACAAGCATGGAAAATGTTCTTGGGGTGCCGAATAAGTGCTGGGATTGGCCATTTGGTAGCCCCTATGTAGATTGTTATCCTACATTGAGGCTCTGTTTAGCAGTGCACATGGTTTTTATACAACCAAAACTTGCCTCCAAGCCTGGAATTCAAAAATAAGCTCCTGTTTTGAGGCCACTGGAAGCACCATACAAATAGACAAATATACATCTTTATACAGGGTGATTTGAAGCCAGAGATGCAAGGGGCTAAAGAGAAATAAATGAAAGGGGAACTGTCATCAATAATTACAGTATGCAACTAAATTGTAGCAGATACCTTATTATTGTTTTTCACAAAAGGTCGGTAGCTTTTACTATTTAATCCTTACAGTTTTAAAGATAGAAATGGCCCATTCATTGCCACGAGCAGGAGTCACTGCAGTTGAAATGCTTAAATGCTCACGATTTTGCGAAATTGTGAGATCGAAGAGTTTTACCTGCTGTGATTCCTGTTAGCGGCAATGAAAAGGTGTTTTTTTTCACAATCAACAAGTAGCCAAGTGTGCCATCACCATTTGAACAGGTTATTGAATATCTGTCAGTGACGCATAGCATTTAGTTGCAGTGAGCCACAAATAAATCATTACTTATACAAACTATAAGAAAAGCATGTCTTTGTGAATTGTCTTATGTGATTATTAAGCTTGCACTGCAATGATTTTATTTATAATAATGATAGTTTCCCTTTAAAGGAACAGTTCAGTGTGACAAAACAAACTGGGTAAATAGGCTGTGCAAAATAAAAAACATTTCTATAATAGTTAGTTAGCCAAAAATTTAACGTATAAAGGCTGGAGTGACTGGATGTATAACATAATAGCCAGAGCTTTTCAGCTCTCTAACTCTGAGTCAGTCAGCGACTTGAAGGGGGGCCACATGGTACATTTCTGTTCAGTGAGTTTGCAATTGATCCTCAGCATTCAGCTCAGATTCAAAAGCAACAGATATGACCCATGTGGCCCCCCTTAAGTGAAAGGCAAACAAAGGAGAGCACTCACCCACACCTCGCTGTGTACCGACCTTGCCGTCTGTGCTAACACATGCACGCGCCTCCGGAAGACACGCTGGGAGCTGTATCCAATAGGTATCTGAATCATGGAGCACCAGGCAGCATTAGGGTCCTTTTAAAAAAATCAAATTTTATTGATAATGCATCATAAAACCAATATTAAACAAGAGTGTATCCAGCCCCACTCTCGACGCGTTTCGTGGACTCACGCCACTTCCTCAGAAGCCCCCCCTTAAGTCTCTGATTGGTTACTGCCTGGTATCAAGTCAGTGTAAACCAAGAGAGCTGAAAAGCAGGAAGTAGTATTCTGGATTATGTTAAACATCCAGTCACTCCAGCCTTTATACATTTCCTTTTTGGCTAACTAGCTATATTAGAAACATTTTTTATTTTGCACAGGCTATCTATT
Organism: Xenopus laevis; assembly: GCF_017654675.1. Taxonomy (NCBI): domain Eukaryota; kingdom Metazoa; phylum Chordata; class Amphibia; order Anura; family Pipidae; genus Xenopus; species Xenopus laevis. The sequence goes on along the minus strand of NC_054381.1, from coordinate 32,560,077 downwards.
TGCCCAGTTTTTATTTTTACACTGAACAATTCCTTTAAGGATAGGGATAATAATGTCACTCTAAACAAAGCAATGGCTCCAGTACCCACCATCTTTGAGCTTCTCTGTTCCGCTATGGCATCAGGTATATTTCCAGTGACCCCCTTAATCAACAGGACCTCACTTGGCTATTTACAAAGCTGTCAACATCCCCTATTTTACCCAATTTCGACTCTCTCCCCCCCAGTATCATCCTACTGTATTCTACTGATTTTTTATAAGTTCCCTTTACATTCTGGGTGGGTAGTCTGCAGCTTCAGGAGAGCATTTGCACATGCGTGGAGTCATGTCACAAGGCTCCGCCTATAAGCTATCATTGCAGGTTCACAGCTCTGTGTTTATGTATCAGGCAGATTCACTAACGGCAAATTTTTGCCATCGTCACCTTCGCACACCTTGCACCACTTCTCCAGGTGCAAATGCGCTACGACTACGCCAATTCACTAATATGCCAAGTTACGTCCTGGGCGATGAACGCTTGCGACTTTTGCTATCGTTACAGTAGTGAGAGCATTTCATTGCGAAGAGCGAAGATGTGCTAGCGTTCGTTTGTGCCTAAAATTCACTAGTGATCTTGCGCTTCGGTCAATTTGCATAGGGCGGGTAATTTAAAGTTGTATGAAGGTCTATATTATAAATGTTGGTGCAAATTCTTGAAGTTACCACTTTTTATTAAAAATGTCCAGGGAACCTTAATAAAGACAAGAGAGTTAATACAATGTCCTACACATGAGCCCACTGTAAAATGAATGTTCCATATGTTATGAAATGTCTGGAGAATATCGGTTACCCAAAAAAAGTTTGTTAAAGGGGAAGGAAACCTAGCCGGCGCAAACCCCCCACCCCCCCTCCCGTTTGTTGCCCACCCTCCCTCCTCCCCCCTGGCCTACCCGTCCCGCTGGGCAAATGCCCCTAACTTGTTACTTACCCTTCTGCGCAGGTCCAGTCCAGGGAGTTCACAGACTACATCTTCTTCCATGCGATCTTCTTCCTGCTTTGAACGGCGCATGCGCAGTAGGATCATTTCGCCAGTACGATCTACTGCGCATGTGCGTGACTTTTGGCGCATGCGCAGATCCGTACCGGCGAAATGATCCTACTGCGCCAAAATGCCGTTCACAGCAGGAAGAAGATCGCGTGGAAGAAGATGTCGTCGGTGAACTCCCTGGACTGGACCTGCGCAGAAGGGTAAGTAACAAATTAGGGGCATTTGCCCAGCGGGACGGGTAGGCCAGGGGGGAGGAGGGAGGGTGGGCAACAAACGGGAGGGGGGTTTGCGCCGACTAGGTTTCCTTCCCCTTTAAGACTTTTGCAGGCAATCTCGCTTAAAAAAAGGTTTAGCCAGCGTTTTTTAAACTTTAATGCATTTTCGGCACACAAGATATGATGTAAGTGACAGAAGAATGAGGAAGATCTAGCTTCTTTTAAGCACTTCACCTGGTCTGAGGTGGCAAATGAGGGAAGGTTCAGTAAAATCTGCACTTTACTGAATTTGCAGAATAACAACCTTTAGCCAGAGTGAAAAGTCGCCTGGCGATAGAGTGCGAATGAATGCTAGTGACAATCTCTTTTGCTAACTCTTTTGACTCATGTCCCGTGCCTGTTAGTGAATAGGCAATTTCCCGGCGGAGTGACTTCCGCCTGAAGGAATGTAAAGGAACAGAGGAAAATCTGGCGCTCACGTGGCTTAAAATTGCACACACCTTGATAAATTCATCATTTATTTTTCACAGCTTTTTACACCATTTTTTCAGATAATTTAATTTACACAGCATAATAAATATTCCCCTATGTGTATATTTATTGTATTTATTATGTTACTTATATTGTAATTTTATATAGAGTGCAGTGCTACGGGTCTCTACCCGCTCTATAATAAAGTTATACATACAGTGTACATACATTTATAATCGGTTATTGATGTGAACTTTCTCCAGTCATCCATTTGTAATTTTAGCTCTATTCTGCTGTTTTGTCTCTCCATACAAGGGAATAGCATCCCCTAGAGGATTTGAGGGGAATTCTTTATGTGGTGATGTGATGAGAAAAATCAGGCTTTTGGCTATAGTAAATAATAAATAATTGCAGGTGTTCAGTTAAACATTGAACTCTAACTTTAACTAACTTATATAAAACTTTTTCTCTGCTGGTGTATTTCTGAGGCGGAGGAATGCCTTTCACTGTCCTTACAGGTGGATTTTGACCCAAAAAGGTATTTTTGTGCCATTAGCTGTATTTCCCTTATATTCAACCCTAAGGGGGTTATCTATTAAAGTCTGAATGCTAAAAACTTGAAAAATTCAAGTATGTTTTTACTATGACATCTGAATTTTTAGTGAAAAAAAACCTCGAATTTTTCAGGATTTATTATACCCCAAGGATGGAAAAAGTCTGAATCCAAACTCCGGGATCTCAGACCTGCCAAGGTTGTGTATAAGTCAATGGGAGAAGTCCCGAAGATATCCTGATCTGCGCTGGGTTTTGTGCAATAATTCAAAGATTTATTGGTTTTCGAGCAAAAATCCAAAAAAATCTGAAAATCTGAAAAATTTGTACAATTCGAGTTTTTGTCTGATTTTTATGATTTTTTCGAGTTTTTTCCTGCACTGGAATCTTTCGGGAAAACGTATTGATAAATAAGGGGAAATAACCCATGCAGATTTGGTCGGAGTAGATTTCAGAAAAAAATAAGTGTTTTTCGGGTTTTTGATAAATAACCCCCTAAGTATGATAGTGACAAACTGTATTTGAAGACACCATGGGTTATTATTATTATTATTATTAACATGTATTTATATAGCGCCAACATATTGCGTAGCACTGGGTTGAGGACATGATGCTAGTGTGCAAAATGGTGAGACATTAAAGCTTAAAAGGTTTGTTGTATCCTGATATTGATTTTCCTACCTTGTATGTTCCAGTACCTACTTGCCAACCTTCTGCTTCGTCTTGTTATACCTGCCTGTGCCAATCTCTACTTTTTTGTGCCGCTTGCATGTACTTGCCTATCTGTGTTCTCAGTTTAACTTCCTCATTACCACATTTATCTGAAACATTTAAATTAAGGAATAACGTGCTTTTCAACAGGTACGGAAAAAGCACCTAGCTACAGGCCCAGACTGGCAATCTGTTACAAATCCCAGAGGCGAGAGCTCTGCAGAGTATTTTGGGGGGAAAGAGAGATTCTGATACTCTAATACCCAAGTGGGGGTCTGTAAGTACCCAACTTAATAAGTTTAATGGATTTGGGCTGCAGTTTATCTGATCTAAGATTTTATTAATTCTTGCAGTCCCCTGGGACATCTGGGAATTCTGTTCACCTGTTTTTTCCAACTTTCACATATATGGTACATGGTATGTAGCTGAAGCACTAAATACTATGGGGCAGATTTACTAAATGGCGAATTGTCACCAGCGACGGCTCTGCACACTTTGCACCACTTTGCCAGCAGCAAATTTGTTACCACTATGCTAATACACTAAAAAGTGAAGTTGCATCCTGGGCACCAAACGATGGCGACTTTTCGCTAGCAATACTTCTTCAGTGTGAGCATTTCATAGCAAAGATTCGCTAGCGTTCGTTTATACCTAGCGAAAAGTCGCTAGTGATCTTAGACTTTGAATAGGGCAGATACATTAAAGTTGTTTGGACGTTTGTTGGTGCAAGTGTTTGAAGTGGCCACTTTTTATTACAAATGTCCAAGGAACCTGAATAAAGACAAAAAAGATCATATAATGCCCTAGACATGAGCCCACTGTAAAATAAATGTTCCATGGCCCTCAAATGACTGGGGAAAAAAGTTGGCAAAGTCAACTCTGGCGAAAGAGGTAACGTTCAGTAACATCCGCACTTAAGCGAATGTGCGGCGTAACGTCCATGTGAAAGGAACGCTAGCGGCGGTCTCTTACGCTAGCGAATTGTCTTCTGCACTTGTTAGTAAATTTTGAGAAGTCCCCGGGATGTGATTTCTGGCGAAAAGTCGCTAGCAACGGCCACTTTGCCATTTAGTAAATCTGCCTGTATATACCCTATATATTTCTGTTGCTGTCTTGCAGCTAAGAGTGCTGGGATTTTCTTTCATTGCTGTACACTTTGAGGATATTGTGAGATCCACATATGCCCAGCAAAGAGACAGAATGTGTACTTAATATTGTATTCTGGACTATACAGTATATTATTGGAATGGACTGTAAATTTTTGAAATGCTAGAGGGACTTGTAAGGTAGTGTAATGCCTTTTGTTTAAACTTATTGTTCAGTTTGTTAATAAAGTTGGGTTGTGGCAGGAAGTGATCATTTGGGAAGGACCATTCTGGCAGTGTTAGAATTAGTGAAAGAAGTTGTCCTGGAGCAGGGACAGAGGAGAATGAAATAAAACCATATTGGCAATAGCCAGAGTGGAGCTCAAAGATTGCATCATCTGTTGAGACAATAAAGCAAAGTGCTGGTTAAGAAGCTGAGCATTCCATACTCTCTTCATGAACTTTACAGACTAAGTTGCAATAGACAGTCACTATTTAGTGGGTTGGTGGGTTGGTAGGGGACTGTTTGGGTTGTTGTGTGGGCTTTTCGGGCCTCTGTGCATACCACATGTCTCACATTTACAGTGTCTTTGATCTCCTGCACTGACACCAGAAGTATCTGAAACCTAATTAAATAAGAAGCTTTTTGGCAGAGAGCCCAGAATACACAGCACCTTCACTGAGATACATTTGTAACAAGATAAGCAGGTCTCTTGGGAGAACTGAGACATGCAGCTTAAAGGACCAGTAACATCAAAAAATGAAATTGTTTTAAAGTAATAAAACACTACTATTGTTTATATAAATAAGATGCTGTGTAGAAATGGGGGCAGCCATTTAAAGGAGAAAAGGTTCAGGTTACACAGCAGATAAACTCCGTAGAACATAATGGTGTTATCTGTTATCCACTATTTAACCTGTGCCATATAGCCTTTTTTCAATTTCCACCATTGCTACACAGCAGCTTGGTAATTGCTATTGCTAATGTGGTGCCTCTATTCAAAAAAGGATCCCGTTCTCAGCCTCAAAATTATAGGCCAGTTAGTCTGACGTCAGTGGTAGGAAAGCTTTTCGAAGGGTTAATAAAGGATAGGATACTGGACTTCATAGCAAATCATAATACTATGAGTTTGTGCCAGCATGGTTTTATGCGTAATAGATCTTGCCAGACTAACTTAATTTCTTTTTAAGAGAAGGTAAGTAGAGACCTCGATTCTGGGATGGCAGTGGATGTGATTTACTTAGACTTTGTTAAAGCATTTGATACAGTACCACACAAAAGGTTACTGGTTAAATTAAGGAATGTTGGCCTGGAACATAGTATTTGTACCTGGATAGAGAACTGGCTAAAAGATAGACTACAAAGAGTGGTGGTAAATGGAACATTTTCTAATTGGACCAGTGTTGTTAATGGAGTACCGCAGGGCTCTGTACTAGGTCCCTTGCTTTTCAACTTGTTTATTAATGACCTGGAGGTGGGCATTGACAGTACTGTTTCTATTTTTGCAGATGATACTAAATTGTGCAGAACTATAGGTTCCATGCAGGATGCTGCCACTTGGCAGAGTGATTTGTCTAAGTTGGAAAACTGGGCAGCAAACTGGAAAATGAGGTTCAATGTTGATAAATGCAGGTTATGCACTTTGGCAAAAATAATATAAATGCAAGTTATACACTAAATGGCAGTGTGTTGGGAGTTTCCTTTAATGAGAAGGATCTAGGGGTTTTTGTAGATGACAAGTTGTCTAATTCTGGGCAGTGTCATTCTGTGACTACTAAAGCAAATAAAGTTCTGTCTTGCATAAAAAAGTGCATTAACTCAAGGGATGAAAACATAATTATGCCTCTTTATAGACTAAAGTCCTTAAGAGGGATATAAATGAGCTGGAGAGAGTGCAGAGACTAAGTGCAACTAAATTGGTTGGAGGGATGGAAGACTTAAATTATGAGGGTAGACTGTCAAGGTTGGGATTGTTTTCTCTGTAAAAAAGGTGCTTGTGAGGGGACATGATTACACTTTACAAGTACATTAGAGGACATTATAGACAAATAGCAGGGGACCTTTTTACCCATAAAGTGGATCACCGTACCAGAGGCCACCCCTTTAGACTAGAAGAAAAGAACTTTCATTTGAAGCAACGTAGGTGGTTCTTCACAGTCAGGACAGTGAGGTTGTGGAATGCACTGCAGGGTGATGTTGTGATGGCAATTTAACTATGTAACTATGTAACTATGTTTATATGAAAAATAGTTTTGGATTCAACTGAACCAAATACCAAACCGAATCCGAATCCTAATTTGCATTTGCAAATTAGGGGTGGGAAGGGGAAAAATTTTTCACTTCCTTGTTTTGTGACAAAAAGTCACGCAATTTCCCTCCCTGTGCCTAATTTGCATATGCAAATTAGGATTCGGATTCAGTTCGGCTGGGCAGAAGGATTTGGCCGAATCTGAATCCTGCTGAAAAAGGAATCCTGCTGGATTCGGTGCATCCCTAGTTTCTGATGTAAACCCATCCGTTTTACCAGTGCAAGGCAACACTACATGATATTTTCATTACTTTAAAACACTTTCATTTTTTGTTCCTTTAAAGGGCAATTTCACCTTCATTAGGGTGAAATAATTACACATAAAAACATTATTCTAAAACCAGCAGAAATGTGTTCAAACTCTCCATAACCTTCCAGATTTCATAAAATGGACATGGTATTTTGTAGGTGTGGCCACAAAACAGGCATGGTCAAAACAATTAACCACTCTGCAGGCAGCAAATCTTTTTTCAAATGTTGGGAGGTATGCTCTGTGTACCTCAAATGCTTCAGTCCAGACCTGCTCACATATGTAGACACATGTGTCACATTAATCTCTGGAAATTTAAAGGGGAACAGATATCTATTGGCCTTTGCACTGCATAGGAAATCACGTATCTCCATCTAACATTTAAAAGGATATCAGATTCAGACTTTTGAAACACATTTACTGCAGACTGGTAACATAATGTGCTCCTTGCTGGTATCTAATGTTCTCATAAGTTACGATATACCTTATTCCATTTATTTCAAATAACAAGTCAGCTTATCAGCATTTTGTCTGCCCGCCACAGCCTGAATTTCCTTTCCAAACATTTGTATCTTTCAGTCTCCCTGTGTGTGTTCTTTAAAATATTGCACTAAATGACATTTTTCCTTTCCGTTCAGGTCGCTGGAAAACAATAAAGTGCAAACAGATGAGAGGCTGGAATTCGACTGGTGAGGGAAGCCAAATCTAATCAGGTGTCTTGTCCACAGTGAGTTCTATGAGACTCTGGGTGGCACTTTTAAGTGACAGATAAGGATAAAGCCTGAACTAAATAGGAAATTTTGAGAAATGTGCAATGAGATTCAAATGACATTAATGGTGATGTCACTGAAATAGGAAAAGATTTATAAACCTCTCTAGCAAGAGAAAATTCACAGCTCTTCTGTTACTGTTTTATAAAACATTAATAGGATGAATTTATCCATTTGGGTGTTTCCATTTGGGTGTCTCATACCATTTTCCATTACAGACAGCCAATGGAATTGATATTTCTAAATGAGATCTGCCAAACAGTAGACTTGTATATGCTACCTGCTTGTTGGCTTCTATGCATGTTGCTAGAATAGAGCAAAAACTTTCAATCTGCTCCCTTTTGGCTTATGCATGGTACTGGCCCAGTAACATATTCAGCTGATTAGTTAATCATTTTACAAGTAAACTATAAGTATAGGATCCATTATCTGGAAACCTGTTATCCAGAAGTCTCTGGATTACAAGAAGGCCATCTCCCATAGACTTTACCCCCAAAATGAATACTTAAGCAACAGATAATTTATATCTGGTTTGTTTGTGTACACCGTGATTCGTAGGATCCCAGGGGGCGGCCCTTAAGGTGGCCATAGACGCAAAGATCCTATCGTACGAATCGAAGATTCGTGCGATTTTCGGACCGTGTGTGGAGAGTCCCAACATTTTTCCCGGCGGAGATCGGTCGTTTGGTCAATCGGACAGGTTTGATTTTGTCCCAACCGTCCGGCGAGTGCCAATTGCGCTCTCATCGTAATCCGATCGTTCGACCATAGGTCCGAACGTTCAGATATAGCCATGCCCGTTAGTAGCATATCGGGGAAAGATCGTCTCATTTGGCGATGTCTATCGCCACCTTTAGTTCTTAAAATGGCAATTTTCTATTTAGGATTACCCAACAATATACAGTATATATAAATATATATATATATATATATACATATATATATATATATATATATATATATATATATATATATACATACACACACACATACATAAATATACAGGTATGGGATGTATTATCCAGAAACCCGTTATCCAGAAAGCTCCGAATTATGGAAAGGTCGTCTCTCCATTATAATCAATTAATCCAATTTTTTAAAATGTATTTCCTTATTCTCTCTAATAATAAAACAGTAACTTGTACTTGATTCCAACTAAGATATAATTATTCCTTATTGGAAGTAAAATCAGTGTCCTGGGTTTATTTCATGTTTACATGATTTTCTAGTGGACTTAAGGTATGAAGATCCAAATTATGGAAAGATTCGTTATCCGGAAAACACTAGGTCCAGAGCATTCTGGATAATATATATATATTTATATATATATATATATATATATATATATATATATATATATAAAAGAGGTTTATTTCAACATCACTCATGTGTCCAACGTTTGGCCCACATTAGGGCCTTTATCAACGTTGGACACATGAGTGATGTTGAAATAAACCTCTTTTGATTGAAGATTTTGGTGTGCTGGTCCACTTTGAACGTTATATACTCTGATTGACCAAGCACCCACGCTCGAACAACAAGGAAGGAGTGCAGGTACTTTGTGAATGTTTATATATATATATATATATATATATATATATATATATATATATATATTACTACTGATAAAATATAGTCCAAAATCAATGTAGATTCCAAAAAATTCTTATTCAAATAAATCAAAGTCATTCACAGTAGTCTAATCCCAGACAGACCCCCAGTCCAAGGGCCAATGTAATTAAATGTAGTCAGACAAAAAGCAAAAAGCGGGATAGGCTTACTGTTGGTTGAAAAAGGCCAGAAAATATATAAAAATAAAAAAATTTTATTAGGACATATTCAAGCCTGACACGTTTCGTGCCAAGGATGGGCACTTACTCATAAGCTAACGATCTCCCCACCACAGAATACTTTTAAATGGGGGGATAATGATGGTTTACAGTTTGCATACATGACATCATAGATTGTGAGAGCCAATCAGCGTATGTAGTGTTTGCATATTGTAGACCATCATAACCCCCCCCTTTAAAAGAACCTTGAACTTGCTTGCATAAATTCATATTAATTCCAAAATAAGCCCTTTAAACGTTTTTAGTGGTCTACAAACATGGTGCTCCAAAATCCAGAAAACTTCACATCAGTACTCTCTGAATTGACAATGGCACCAAAAACCAAACCAAAAGAAGAATCATTTTAACAATACAGTGTTAATAAAGTGTGCATATCTATTCCTGTAAGTGAAACTTTTACTGTCAAATCCAAACCCTTTCATATACAAGACTGATACAGCTAATTCCCAAATGTGTCATATCACCAAATTTAACACACTTTTTTTCTTATGAGATAAGTGATTTGATGGCGTCATACATGGAGCAGTGACTGTAGCTAGTGCCATCTCTATCTTTCACGGGAACCCTTTCTACATTTCCGAGGGAGTGTCACAGGGCCTAGAATAACATTCATAAACTGCATCAAACTCTTGCAAAACTCCCCCTCCCCATGGACATGACGTTGGCTATGTCAGAGTAAGACTCACAGGAGCGGGCTGGAGGGAATGGATAAGTCCCAGAGTGCCTAACCAAATAGTAGTGAGTCACAGCCACTCCCACAGTGAGGGGATCATGTTCTGCCCACAATGCTGGGGAATGAGCTCTCCCCTCATTGTATATAAAAGTCTACAGGAGTGTTGGTGGTGTATAATTCTCTGTCTAGCCTGCCTTGCACAAACATTTGACTTGCTGCTCCTGGAGTCTAGAGTCCAGACCAACACCCAGACATGCATGCCTCCTCCTTCCAGGCTCTGATGGCAGCCAGCCTTCTCATTCAGGTCTTTGGCGCACCCATGCAAGGTGAGAAATATCTGAGCAACTTACTGAGAAGATAGGTAGATCCTGTGATGTCTACATCCATATCCTTGCAATACATGCACTATACAGGAACTCTCTGCATACTGATTAGCTGCTTACTAAGCATAGGGAAACACAACCACGTTTGTACTACAATTCCTAGCTTTAAGGAAATGTAAACCTAAAAATACAATTTTGCCTGAAAGAAATCGTTATTCTATGCAAGTTACAATATATATGTATACTGTATATATATCTGCAAACATTCAATGGCTTTAAACTTTTTTTGTGAATGTAATTGCCATTGAAAGCAGTATTTTTTTTCCTGCCCCTGCTGGTTCAGTCTCTTGAAACAATGTAGCAAACGATAGCCTTGCATCCTTCTTTACAGGTTTTCTGATCCATTGTTTCTAAAGCCAGAAACAGGGCTGACAATAGAAAGGGGCAGACAGCAGGCAAATGTAGAAATAACTTTAAAACCACTGCAAAGTTTTAATGTATGTGTATTGGAAAGTTTCTTAAAATTAGATTTTTTTTTTTCATTAGGCATAATTTTATTTTTGGGTTTATTTTTGGGCTAGTGATATTATGTTCCCTATTTAGGAGAGGAGAATTCAATAGTTTTATTTGGGCAGACTGCTTATATTATTTAAATGATAGATTTACAGTTTTTTGCTTTATCATCCCAAGTCTGTTCCTGTGCAGAGGAAAGTCAGTGGCAGAGCCGCCTGCTGAGCCGAATCTATAAAAATGCTGATCACACATTCCTCCTCTCCTGGAATGTTTTGGCTCTGACCCTGCACAGGGGGATGGGGATGAAAATAAACACACAGTTTAACTTTCCTTTATTTTCATGTGACCTTACAGCAAGGATGTTCAAAAGGCACCCCTCGGACTTTGCTGTGCTGCCAGGGGTTGCTGGGAATTGTAGTACATCAGCAGCTTAAGGCAAATAGTATGGTATCCGCCTTATAACAAAAAAGCTGTGCACAACATGAAGGTGTAAATTCAAGAGGAACTGTAGGAAGATCAGAGCACAGCTCATTATGGACTGGTGAAGGCTTGTTTACTTTTGTGCAGTTCTGCATGGAACATTTTTTGTTGCAGTTTATCTATAAAAACCTGCAATGGTGCATGGCTGACCCCATATAGCTGTTATTGTTACTTTTATACATTGGTTTTATATGGGTTCTTCTGCATATCAGATTTATTAATGGTCCAATTGAAAATTCAAATTAGAATTTTCACATTTTTTTATGGTCAAAACTCTCAAATTTGAATTGTTATCCAAACTAGATTTGAGTTTAATTCAAATTCGAAATTTCGAGATTTATCACGCTCTGGCCCTTTAAGAACTCGAATTTGACTATTCGCCTCTTAAAACCTGCCGTGTTCATGTATAAGCCAATGGGAGAAGTCCATGGACCAATTTGTACATGTTAATAGCCTTCCTGATATTCACGTTTTTTTTCGGAGCAAAAAACTTGAATCAAGTTTAGTAAAATTCTATTTGAATTTGATTCAAGTTTTTGGGTCGGGGAAATTAGTCAGAGTTTTAGATTTTATAAATAAACCCCCCAGTAGATTTTTGAGTATTTTCAATTTTAATAGAGTTTTGAGTTTTTAATAAATGTGCCGCCAAATGTCTAATGATAGGGGCCCAAGGCAATATCCTCTCGGCCCTATCCTTAAGCTGGCCATAGATGTTGAGATTTTTAAAAGATCCGATCCTCATCGTGAGACCATCAACTAAAAAGACCAATTTGCCAGGAAAACAAAGGGGAGCTGCCTGCTTGGCCCTGCAAACATAGATAGATTGCACTGGGACCGACAAAGATTTTTTGACCTGGCCAATCAATTTCCTGACAGATGTCGGCCGAAAAATCGTAAGATGTACAATTGTTCGAATCCCACTAACCGCACGATAATTTCAAAGGATTGGTCGGACTTCCCTAAAATCGGTCCTTCAGCAGGAAGAATCGTCGCATCTATGGGGATCTTAAATCTGGTCCTGGATAGCCAATCATTTTTTTTCTTCTGAATGAAGCAGGATATAGGGGACACAGATGTTGCAAACCCTGAAGCATGAGATTGTAACACAAACTGCTATTGTCTAGTTTGCAAACAGTAACTTGTGAGGAAGAACTTTAAAGCTTTCGGAGATAACTTTGCTTAGAAAGGGTCCTGCACCTCACAGATCCACCAAGCAGTCAGTAGCTCCATCAGTTAGATGCAAGCCCTTTCCCTCTGCTCTGTACAGTCCATATTGTTTTACCATAAAGGCTGGATGTGGCCCTCAAGGGATTTTCCTGGGTCCCAGTTCTCGCAAGGGTGCAAGACAATTTTAATGCGTGGAATTTTCATTTTGACACAGCCCAGCTGGTTGGCATGTGGTATGTCAGCTAATTGGGGCACACTATATTATATGAGCACTGAATGAATTTTGATTTGCAATGAGGTATCAGAATTGCCGGTAATATATATAGACAAGTAACACATCTTTTGTTATTAACCAATTATATCTGTGTTGCAGGTAACACCACGGTTTGCTTGTTGCCCCTTGACGAGGGCCCCTGTAAAGCTCTTATCCCACATTATTACTATGATCGATATACGCAGACTTGCCAAGAATTTTTTTATGGGGGTTGTGATGGAAACGCAAATAATTTTGTGTCTATGGAGGACTGTGAAAAATTTTGCTGGAAGATCAAAAGTAAGTCTTTTTTTTTTTTTCAAATAATTCTGTTAAGTGCAGGGGAATCAGGCTCCAATGTAATGGTTATTAACAAGTTATTGGATGAAAAAGTTCACACGGTTAATATTGTAATTAGAGACCTAATTATTCCTGCGGTATGGAGGCATTAGTGACTTTCTAGTTCAGAGGCCCAAGATTCAGTTCGATCTGGGCATCTGCATATGGTTTTATGGAGCAAAAGAATTGAAATTCAGCTCTAATCCCTGGAAATAGAGGCACAATTCCCACTGTCTGTCATGGCAAAAATGTCCCTGGATTAGATTTGGGAATATTGGTGACTAAGGGGCAGATTTATCAAGGGTCGAATAATCAGTTCAAGTGTCAAAATTCCCAGATACAAATTTTTATCCCCCTATTGAATGTAAATTTGAATGTGAGATTTATCACACCTCAACCATGGAAACAGTCCTAATTGGAATATTGGCCACCTTAAACCTGCCGAGTTCATGTTCAAGTCATTGGCAGAGGTCCCCTAAACCATTTGGAGATGTTCATAGCCTTCCTGACATTCAAGTTTTTTTCAGGAGAAAAACTCAATTCGTAAGAATCGAATACAATTCGAATGTTTGGGTTGGAAGCATTCACAGTCCACACAAACAAACCAAACAAACTATACATGTTAGGTCACATGAGCCAATTAATGGACAAAGTTCTGTCTTTTACTTCCACGTTTTTTCCTGTTACAGTTAGAGTTGTAGTATTTCTGGTCAGGTGATCTCTGAGGCAGCACACAGACCATCAAAAAATGGTGGCTCAAGGCAAGAGATGTAAAAGGGCAATATTTACTTAAATATATATTCCAGTTCATATATAAGAATAAGATTCTTTAATATGTCAATTAATATAATATTAAATATTCATTGCATAAATATTCATTTTGGGGGTAAAGTTATCCTTTAATCTGTTAAATGCTATACAACATGCCATATCAATATAGGATAAATATAATGTTTAATACATGCCTTATGTACATCTATATCTGTATCTACTGTCACTATCACAAGTTCCCTTTAAAGGAGAACTAAACCTTTATTAAAGAAGTAGGGCAGAAATGTTGTACATTTTGTTTTGGGCTTCTGTACAAGCCCAAGGCAACAGTGGCGTAACTACCGGGGGAGTAGGGGTGGGATTGGGCCAGGCGGGGGGGCACGGCTACACGCCCTGCGCCAGGGCCCGTCCCCCTCTAGTTACGTTACTGCAAGGCAACCACAGCCCTTTAGCAGTAAAGATATGTGTCTCTGAAGATGCCCCAGTAGCTCCCCATTTTTAGTGCTGATTCACTGCACATGCTCTGTGCTGAGGTCAGTAACTGGGTCACAATATTAGGCTGATTAGTAATTAATATAGATAATTACTACATGTCAGCACAGAAACCAATGCAATTAGCATCAGAATTTAATAGTCAGCCTTGTAGCATCAGCTTATATTACAGACAAACCTCATTTTCTGCTCGAAATATTGCAACGAGCCCTACGCTTAGCTTCTCAACAGCTGCTCAGAGCCCACTGAGCATGTGAGTGTCACAGACACTTTCCAAGATGGTGACCCCCTGTGACAAGTCTCAAGTCCTGGATCATTGCTGCTATTGACAAGCTGAAACTTTAGGCTGGTGCAATAAGTTCAGTATACAAATTATAGCATTTTTCCCATATTCATTTTAAGGGTTTAGTTCTCCTTTAAAATATTTCAATTTCAGGCAAGCTGTTCCCTCCCTGGACTGGGCAGTGCCAGGCTGGCATGGAAAGCAAAGTCACTGGCTTCAGACTGATATTAATTGCACTTGTCTGTAATTCCCCCCCCCCAAAAAAATTTAATAAATAAATAATATATATATATACACACCTTACAATCATAAGCCATGGGGAATACACTCACTATCAATGGCGTGTCATCCAAATGTTGTACAAATTTATCAGACTTCATCTGATGAAGTGTCAGGTTTACTGACACGAAACGCGTTAGATGTGAATCCCCCTCCTCAGCTATTTTAAAGCGCTCAATAAAGCCAATTATTTGATATTAACCTGCCAGACTCCGATAATGCTTTGAACAGCGCTATACAGCGGTAACAGAAGCGTGTAAGTGGAAGCCGGCTGGAAGGAGACGATTTATCGCGAGAGCTGCAGTTCGGCAGGAGCTGGCGTGCAAGGGTAGAGCTCCGCCATTAGCCACATCTTATTTCTTCGTTTTTTTTTCATACGCAATTTCTAAATGACCGTTTTTCTTTAAATGAAACGCAGAGGTTCCCAAGGCCTGCAGGATGGTTCCTGATGAAGGACCTTGCCGCGGCTACATAAAGAGATACGCTTACAACATGAAGACAATGAGGTGTGAGCAGTTTATATACGGCGGCTGCTACGGCAATGACAACAACTTCCAAGATAAAGACTCTTGTATAAACTTCTGTGCCCCAAGGCGAGGTAAGCAGTCTACTTGCCATGATGACTAATTTTCAAAACTAAGGACTGATGCTCTTTTAATGGGGAACTGTGAATAATTATTTTTTTGGAAGGTACTAAATTCAGGGTTTGACCAAATCCTACTTTTTTGAAGAGTAAGATTTAGCCGGATCCATTGTATTTTGTTGCCAAATCCAAACCCTTATAGGCAATGGCACACTGGGAGATCGCAGGTGCTTTTCTGCCTGCCTAGTTTTCAGCTTGGTGGACAGGCAGCAAAATATTTGCCATTAACTCTTCAATGACCTGGTAATCACCAGGAGCTTATTTTAAGACACACATGTTAGGAAATACTGAGATATTTTGGAGTGATCCATCAGTGCACCAGCAGAGTCCAGGTAATTACCATTCATGGCAATGGAGGGGCAGTTTTTAATATTTTGCCACCCACTGAGCTGGGTTCATAATTCAGGTCCATTCTTTCTGAATTAGTAATGTTCTATTTATTATTCCACACAGAGAGCAAAGTAAAATCATCTTTCAGCAGTCTTATTTCATTAAAGTATGAACATAAGCTAACTTGACTAGGGGTTTTACCCCTACAGATCCTTTTATCTGTATATTTGTATTTACTAACACAAAGTTGCCATACTGCTTGCTTTTTAATATGAAATCTCATCCTTCGACTCTAATGAAACTGTGCCAGATAACTCACAATCAGGTCATTTTCACATCCTATTACATGTGCTGACTGTTTATGTTAAAGGGGTTGTTCACCTTTGAGTTAATGTTTAGTATGATGTAGAGAGTCATATTCTGAGACAATTTGTAATTGGGTTTCATTTTTCTGTTATTTGTGGTTTTTGAGTTAATTAATTCAGAAGCTCTCTGGTTTGCAAGTTCAGCAATCCGTTTGCTAGGGTCCAAATTACCCTTGCAGCCATGCATTTATTTAAATAAAAGACTAGTATAGGAGAGGCCTGAATAGAAAGATGAGTAATAAAAAATAGCAACAACAATACATTTGTAGCCTTGCAGAGCATTTGTTTTTAAGATGGGGTCAGTGACCCCCCATTTGAATGGTGGAAAGAGTCAGAAGGTGGCAAATAATTAAAAAACTATAAAAATAAATAAATAAATAATGAAGACCAATTGAAAAGTTGCTTAGAATTAGCATTTCTATAGCATACTAAGAGTTAATTCAAAGGTGAAGCACCCCTTCATATCCCTTGTATGCATGCTCCTGTTTGCCATAAAGTAACCGAGTGACACTTCTGTGATGGGGGCTTTTGTATTTTGCATTCATAGATGCTCCCAGTTTCTGTTATAGCCCAAAGGATGAGGGATCATGTTCTGCTTCTGTTACTCGCTATTATTTTAACATTGAGAGCAAAGCCTGTGAAGAGTTTGTATATACTGGGTGTGGTGGAAACTCAAACAACTTTATCAAAGTGGAGGATTGCGACAGTGTGTGCAAGAAAGGTACTTGCTTCCTTCATGTATGTTATATCAACATGTTATTTCAGTGGCTACGATCCCTGCTGAGCTAGAGCTGTGCTGTTACTAAATCTCAGCTTTCGTGAAAAAGCACAAATGGTGTTTTTCAGACATTCTGACCACCTTCGTTCCCTATTGAAAATATAGTGTTCTATCCCCCTAAAATAAGGGCTCTTACACACAGGCGTTTTTTGCTGTGCTCCCCTGCATTACACTTTCTTTCGCTCAGCCGCAGGGGAGCGCAGGAATAGACGCACTCAATTATTGTGAAGGGGGCTGTACTCACACAGATGCATGTAAGTGCCAAACGCAGGTGGGACTCCAACAGGAGTAGACACACTCAATTATTGTTGAGGGGGCTGTAGACCCACAGACGCATGTAAGCGCCAAACGCTTACATGCGTCTGTGTGAGTACAGCCCCCTGAAACTCTTACATGCGTCTGTGTGGGTACATCCTCCTCCATAATAATTGAGTGGGTCTACTTCTACGCTCCCCTGCAGCTGAACGGAAAAAACGCAGGGGAGCGCAATAAAAAACTATTGTGTGCCCTAAGGGCTCTTACAGACGAGAGTTTTTACCTGTGCTCCCCTGTTTTTTTCTGCGTTCAGCCGCAGGGGAGCGCAGGGATACACACATTAAATTTTTTCCAATGGGGCTGTACTCACACAGGCGCGTGTAGGCGCCGAACGCAGGTTGAGACGCAACATGCTGCATTTTTCCTGCGTTCGGCGCCTACACGCGCCTGTGTGAGTAAAGCCCCATTGGAAAAAATGTAATGCGTCTATCCCTGCGCTCCCCTGCAGCTGAACACAGAAAAACGGAACGCAGGGGAGCGCAGGTAAAAACGCTCGTCTGTAAGAGCCCTAAAGAAGAAAGTCTGTGGCAAACCGGGCAATTTTCAGACAATTAAGCTACCTGAAATTTAGCATTTGGAGAACCGGGCATGACGTTTTGACCCGGGCAGCCCTTCAAAATACCGGACTGTCCGGGTCAAAACCGGACAGGTGGCACCCCTAGTGGGAGATGTCCTTCCCATAATTCCGAGCTTTCTGGATAACGGGTTTCCAGGTAACGGATCCTATTCCTGTGTGTAAACATTGCTCCACACAAAACATTGCTGACATTTGAAGCAGAGCAGATCATTTGCCAACATGAAATCTAAACTATACTTTGTCAGCCAGATGAATGCCTAGGGCAGAGCTTCAAAACTGTGTAGCTGGCCCTAACCTATAGCTATGGGGATTCTAGTAAAATGACAGGAGCAGTAATAATAAAAGGCGACCCTTTGTACTCCCTGGGGTGGTCTGTGATATATTGGTACACATATGGGACCTGTTATCCAGAATGCTTGGGACCTGAGGTTTTCCAGATAAGGGATCTTTCTGTAATTTGGATCTCCATACCTTGTCTACTTAAAATAATCTAAATATTAAAAAGCCCAATAGGATTATTTTGCCTCCAACAAGGATTAAATATAAATTATTATGGATCAAGTACAAGTTACTGTTTTATCATTACAAACAAAAAGGAAATTATTTTAAAAAATTTGAGAAATTTGATTATAATGGAGCCTATTGGAGATGGTCTTCCCGTAATGTGGAGCTTTCTGGATAGCGGGTTTCCAGATAATGGATCCCGTGCCTGTTTACCCTCTAATAAATGTATATCACTGTCCTATATGCCCTGCTGTAAATTCTTCAAAAAAAATTCTGCCAATTTTTTCCCAGACCGGGGGAAACATACAGTTCAGTCACATCCACAGGTGTACAGTATATTCTGGCCAGGTGAAAAGACAGTTTATAGAGGACCTAAGAGACTTGTTATATTTACTACTAGAATCCCCTCAGCTGTAAACAAAAATGCCTTGTCCATATATTATTGTATATTTAACTGGGTTGTATCACCCAAAAACTGTTTTTACAAAATAGAAATCATTTTAAGAAACTCTACAGTATAAGTTAAACTTTTTCTAGGCTGCTTCATTGTCCCAAAATGTTTGGAATTTATTTTTGTTTCTGAAAAATAAAAAAAAAGTTAAACATAAATTTTGCTTAGTTTCTTTTCATCCTACCAATATCTGCCGTGGTTTGGTGGTTACAGCAGGGTTAAATTTGTTGCATGTTCGGAATCACTGGTTATGCACATACAGTATGTGTGTAAACACTATTGAGGGATTAAAGAGAAAGTGCACCCCATAGTTACAAGTAGTTGTCATATTCCCCTTCTTTTTCTAGACATTTTCAGTAAAATGTGAACTGTGATTTTGTGTAATCTATATATTTGTTTATGCCTGTGCAATACTATTCCTTGCAAGACCAACTAATTGAGCCCATCTATAGGGGTCTAGTGAAACAGTAGCCTTGTATGGCAAACTAATGGGCTGAGCAAGAAAATTGAATTTATAGAGACCCTTTAATCAGTTATTAGTTATTGGGGCCAAAAAGGAAGTTTCTCAAAATTATTGGAAACCCTGTTTTTATCAAGCATAGCAGAAAGTTTTATATTATTGCAGGATAAATGGACAGCAACCTATAAAAATGTAAAAACAATGGCCATTATTATTGATATCTCATTGGGCTTGTCAGGCTAAAAATTCCAGGAAGGGACCTCATCCGTCTTCAGTTGGCCCATTTGTATGGTTAACAAACAAGGGAAAGTTGTGCTCACCATTAATTTTAAAACCATTAGGTGGGGGTGCAATGAGGCTGTGACCACAAAATACAAGAGTCCTCTGAACTCAACCCATTATCCATATATTAAGGACATTGAGATATTTTGTGCATACAGCTACTAAAAATGCCTTACCCTTTAAACATTGTTTGTCCATATATTGCAATATATTTAAGCTGGCCAACTACGTCAAAGTCATCCCATATCTGGCCAGTCCTACTCTCAATTTTCATCTGATTCATTAAGAATTCTAATGCTTCATTATACATTTTACAAAGGGACTAAGTTTTACCTGCAACTTACTAGCTGCTTTCAAAGTAAAACTCCCAAACTTGGCTGCCCTTTTATTAGACACCAGTGGGATCACCTGACTATAGCTGGGGAGGGTGGGAGCTACAACATGGAGCCCACCATTAAGTGGAGGTGCAGTGAGGCTGTGACCCCATAATACATGTAGACAAATACACTGCACTCAACCCATTATCAATATATACGGATGTTGAGACATTTTGTGCCTTAAGCTACTAATAAATGTGGACAAACGATCCCTGTTTTGTTTAAAGGGTAAGGCATTATTTAGTAGCTTTAAAGCACAACATGTCTCAATGTCCTTAATATATAGATAATGAATTGAGTACAGAGGACCTCTTGTATTTGTCAACCTGTATGGTTTCCATCACTGTGATCCAACATTTGCTAATGGCCAGATGTTCAGATCAGTATAATTTTGGCAAAGACCCACTTAACTAACCAAGCGCAGTATAGACAGCCAGCTCAAACCTTCATGATCATGATTCTGGCCCTAAATACGTTGCTGTTTACGTGATGAAAAAATAAAATGTTTGTGATACTGCGTCTTATGCTTGGGGGGGGGTATTGATTTGTATTAGTTATATATTTCTAATTACAAAAAACATTGAAAATGTACATAATATCATTCATTTATTGCTGTTTTTTAGGTACTAAAAGGCCAAGAAATCAGAATCCCAAAATACCTCGCATTCGCAGGCCAAGGATACAGTCATGAGGATGGAAAAGAGCCTTTTGTATAAATTGCATTAGCACCATGTTGGCTTTTTGCAACTGAAATCCATACTGCAGAGCATACGTAGCAACTTTCTGGGACCAAAAAGATTGAGATGGAAGCGATTCACTGACGCTTTGCGTTTAAAGGGAATTTTTCAAGCATATTTGTGCACTTATAGTATTTTTCATTTCTGACAGAGACCAGTGCAATTTCCTAATTGTGCAGCTATTTAATGTAGGGAACTGTGAAACAATATTGAGACAAATGTGACGTATACAGTATAGTGGGGAACAATGAATCCATAAAACACATATAGGTATGGGGTCTATTATCTAGAAACCAATTATCCAGGATGCTTTTAAAACTAGCAATGTGGTGGTTGGGGGATTCCAGCCTAAATTTCAATTAGAGTTGGATTTCATAATGCAGTATATATATATTATCTTGCCTAGCTACTCCTGGAAACCCAGTTTGGTTGGGCTTTAAGATGGACTAATATACTGTGCTAGATAATTCTGGAATTATTGCTCAGTAGCTGAAGCAACACTGTTATCAAATTTTGGACCTCAAAAGAATGGAGGGGGGGTTTAAACCCAAAAAATCTGAAAAAGCTGCCTTATAGACTTTAGAGTATTGTTTATTAAACCACTAGTGTTTCCTGATTGGCTGTTCCTCTCATATGTTAAGGAGGGGCAAAGTAAAAAAACTGGCAGGTCATGGATGGGACTGCTTTAAATGGGTTGTTCACCTTTAAATTAACTTTAAGTATGATGTAGTGAGTTATATTCAGAGACTATTTGCAATTGGTTTCATTTTTTTTATAATTTGTGGTTTTCTAGTTAATTTGCTTTTATTCAACAGCTCTCCAGCCATTTTAGCAATCTGGTGGTTGCTAGGGTCCAAATTAGCATTAGCAACCATGCACTGATTTGAATAAGAGACTGGAATATGAATAGGAGAAGCCTGAATAGAAAGATGAGTAATAAAAAGTAGCAATAACAATACATGTGTAACCTTACAGAGCATTTGTTTTTTTAGATGGGGGTCTGTGACCCCCATTTGAAAGCTGGAAAGGGTCAGAAGAAGAAGGCAAATAATTAAAAAAAATAAAGGTCAATTGAAAAGATGATTAGAATTAGTCATTTTATAACATAATAAAAGTTTACTTAATGGTGAACCACCCCTTTAAGGCAATTTTTAAAAACAGGGCTGCATATGTGTAATGAAAGATGCAAAGATTTCTACAGGCCTATATACCTATAGCAACCAAACACCTGGTACCATTTAATTGTCACCTGCTTGAAAAAAGACATCTTATTAGTCGCTATGGGGTATTGCACCTGGGCAAACTTTGCACCTTTTATTACTTATGGTGGTTGCCTTAAAAGTAAGGATGTAGTGAATCCCAGATTCAGTTCAGTATTTGGCTAAATCTGAGTCTTTTTCAGAAGTATTCTGATTTGGCTGAATTCAAATTTAAACCCTTAAAAACATGTGACTTCAGATCAAATAAATCAAGGAAATTGCAAAATGATTTCCCATGGGCCACATGGTGCACAGGTTTTTTTTCCTCCCTCTTCCCTTTGCACATGCAAATTAGAGTTTGGATTTTCTTTGGCATTTGTTCAAATCCCCAAAAAGTTGATTTGGTGCATCCTTACTTAAAAGTGATATTACTACACATGAAGTAAAAGGCATAGACATGCTGAGAGATGCATTGTGAACAGCTTGAGAGATGCATGTTTTGCAGTCTTCAATCAAGGAAACTGTGAATAGGCACTTCTGGAATACACTTTACATTATATTTTATACTTTTTTAAAAATAATATCTGTATGTAATATTTTAAATAAAAAACAATAAACCAGCTTTGGGCCGTTATTTTTGTTTCAGGAACTAGATGGTGTGCACTGCTTATTGCACTGTAGAACTGTGAAACATACCGGAAGTGAAGTCCTTATTGGCGTGATTGAAAAATACAAAGCCTAATGGTTTGGAGTATCAGTCCCCAAACCTTTTTTGCACCACAGACCAGTTTCAAGCAAGTCAATTTTTATGAAGGCCTGGGGGGTGTAGATGCATGGGCGCATTTCAGGCTTGCCAAAATAACTGTCTAAACAATATTTTGGCCCATATCGCAATCAGTAGAAAGCTTTCTGGGCTTTGCACAGCTGTTATCATGGCAATGGTGCATCAGAGGGTACAAGTACATGAGTGTCTTCAACGCGATTCTTGCAGATCCGCCATGGTGCGCCAAAACGCAGGCATCAAGTCGGATTCAACGGAAAATAAGGTAAGCAATATCAATGTCGGATGGAGTTGCAGCGTTGATCCTACATGACTGTCGGATGCAGACGCTGCATGCTGCGTGTGCTTCCAACAATCGTGTAGGATGAACAACATCTGACATTTGTATTTCTAACCTTATTTTTCGTCGCATCTGACTTGACTCCTGCGGTTTGGCGCACTGCGTCGGATCCGTGTAGTAGAACCCAGAGAGCTGAGATTGCAGATAATTAGGGCCTTTTTCATTGTTTTTGAAGCTATTATAGGGACCAGAGGAAGCCCAGTTCGGCACAAACCGAAACCCGCCACTAATCTGCAGCCCGGTAGTTGGGGACCCCTGGTTTAGAGAAACAGTTTACAAGGCCAGAGCTGCTTTTGTCCAGACCCTCCACATAAAAAGGCACCACATAGGACCATTTATAGTTGGGAAACCTCATTACCGATTAAGCAGGAGTAATGCTAAAACCATCTTCATTACATATCAAAAGGTTAAAAAATAAATGCCTGATGTATTTTGTACACACAGGTTACATCATTCGGTGGAAGTTCCTAGTCCAGTGTGCGAGCCTTGATTGCAAGTTTAGATTCTCCCCAAGCTGTGGCTTTGGTGTTTCTCCACCTAAATGCATTGATGGTTGAAACAACCTTCCAATACCCTTTAGTGCTGCTCTAGTGCTCACCAGTGTTAGGGCTAGTCCACACGGGGAGATAGCGACACGTTTGCGGTCGCGGCGACAAAGCGCCGCGACCGGCGCAGGCGACAGTTTTGTATGGGCGCTTATGTAAAAACGCCTGTGCTAACCACACGAGGCGATGCGCTTTTCAACAGTCGCCTGAAAATGCCTCGCCAGGCTTTTTCAGGCGACTGTTGAAAAGCGCATCGCCTCGTGTGGTTAGCACAGGCGTTTTTACATAGGCGCCCATACAAAACTGTCGCCTGCGCCGGTCGCGGCGACTGTCGCGGCGCTTTGTCGCCGCGACCGCAAACGCGTCGCTATCTCCCCGTGTGGACTAGCCCTTAAGGACTCAGGTTCATACACCCATGTCCCAGCAAAGGATTGGTGAGCAATCTTGTTTCTCACTTTTGGGACCATTGTTAGCCAATCACTGAACTTGGGGCATGTGTACTTGGGTCAACAACATACGTTGGCTGGCAGGGTTTATTTAAAATTGAGGCATATAAATTTTGATCGGCATCAAATAAACCTCATCTCATCACTGTCTCATTGACATTGTAAAAAACAGGAACTATCCATCACCATTCATAACAACTGTTTTGACTGACCACTGGAATCTAAACAGATTCTTCACTAACAATCAATGTGCAAACCTTAGGTATGGGCAGTGAAAATCATATGGATCTACAAATACTTCTGGATCAGAAGAATTAGTGTAGGTCTCTGGCATGTGCCTTATGAATACAACCCTGCCTGCTTTAGATAGCACTGTATTCATGAGAGGGGGAGGCATATTAGTATCTTCCCGACCACCCTATACCCATCCCTTAACTTGCGTATAATTCAGATTTGCATGTTAGAGACAAGCAGTCGATGTAGGCCACAATGCCCTGTACTTACCTCTTGTACTATGGCAGACAGTATGGATAGGGCTACATTCACTGGATTTTTATGCACCAGACCCTGGACAGAAGAGCACTTTGCACCCTGCAGTATATTTTCACTAGTGTCTGGGGTCATAGTAAATGACCTCTTATATTTAATGCCCTTCCAAAGTGGAGCTTGCAATCTAAGGTCTCTATTGTCAGTTTTATCAGGAGCAAATTATCCTGCCTGAATGTATTTGGAGTGTGGGGAAATCAACAAACTCTTTGTAGTGCACTGGCTGAACTTAGGATCATAGTTCTAAAAGAGCCACCTTGCAGGCATTCTATATGTTATCATAAATTTTCTTTTGAAAAAAATTGCTTTTGTCAACCACATGTGTGCTATTTAAGATATCGGCCAAAATACATTTATTCTTTCGCTTCAGGTCACTGGAATACAATAAAGGGCAAAGAGAGAAAAGGCAGGATTTCCACTAATGATGGAAGCCGAGTCTAATCCTTGTCTTTCCCACAGTCGGTTTTACACGAAAGTCAAGAGAAAAGGATGAATTTGAACAAAAAAAGTTAGGAGAAATGTCTATTAAGGTGTGAACTAGTTAAATACTGGTGTGGTGCCATGGAAATGGGAGAAAAACTAGAGACACTAGAGAGTAGCTATAGAAAATCTTCAGTTCTAATGCAACTTTGTAATCCTCTCTAATGTAATTATAAAATGCATCTTCTAAGCTGTTATGAATTATATTAAAGGATAAGTGAGTTTCACATTCAGTGAGAGCACAGAGAGAGATAGAAATCAAACAGAAGGTAGTCTATTCCAGTCAGGTGCTGTTGTACATAGTGGGTGCAATGCTCGGTGCAAAATTGTGTGCGCCAAAACTCTGGAGGAACATTGGTGGTATTGGGTGATATTCACCAGCAGCAGAAGGGAGTAAACATAATGATACAGACAGATTTGAGTCACATTAAGTCTGTAGTAGATTCTCTAGACTTATTTTACTCCTTTCATAAATAATATTAGTGGATCCTCTGAAAAAGAGGAGACATCCCATAAATTATAGTATATGGGCTGCTTTTTATTTCAAACCAGTTGAATTTAAATTTAGGGCAACAAGTGTGTTAGCCCCTGCAATTGGTTTTACACTGTGCTTTCATGTTTCTAAAGAATCAGGATGCCTATTGGTTGTCAATTGCTACCCCCCCCCCCGTTAGTAGATAAATCCTATGCGGCATTAGTGACCACATAGACTCAGCAATGAATCAACAGGTTCATTTAAAAGACAAATGAGGGCAGTTTCTAAATATAGGAAAGTCACAGATCCCAGAGACAGGCAACGTTAAGGAACTGCAGACTTCACTGAGGCAGATAATATACAAAGCCTTACGCATTCCGTGCACTAAGGAACGTAGTCATCTCAGCCTATGAAATGTGCATGAAACGTGTAAGGCTTTGTATATTGTCTTCAAAAACCCAATACACAAATGCACTCAGATCCAATCACCTTTCTAAATTGATTAATAACATGCAGGCTTAATTCCTGCCGCGCTCATCCCTTTACTGAGTGTGCGGTCACACGAAACGCGTTAGGAAGATAGTCCCGTAAATAAAATTGGTTTACTTCACCGCTGTCTACTGATCTGTTGAGTGCATGCTGTAAGGGTATCATATTTGTATATTATCTGCCTAAATAAAATCTGCAGTTACTTTCCTTCGTCTGATACCTCTACGTGTAAACCGGAGACATTTTCTTTTATGCAGCTATACATCAAGAATTTTTCTACAGTTTTTAAATACAGGTATGGAACTTGTTATGCTGAATGCTCAGGGCCTGGGGTTTTCCAGATAATGGATCTTTCTGTAATTTGGATTTTCATATCTTAAGTCTACTAGAAACTCATTTAAATAAACCCAATAGGCTGGTTTTGCCTCCAATAAGGATTCATTATATATTAGTTGGGATCAAGTACAAGCTACTGTTTTATTATTGCAGAGAAAAAGAAAATAATGTGGATTATTTGGATAAAACTGAGTTTATGGGAGATGGCCTTTCTGTAATTTGGAGCTTTCTGGATAATGGGATCCCATACCTTTATTCCCTAAGAAGGAACCTTAGACAAAAAAAAACCCTGAATTGCTGTTACTGGTTGCTTTGGTTTTTCTTCCATAAGAATGATCTTCCATTGCTGTAAAAAGTGAGATTCACTTTGAAATGACCTTATTATTACCGGTGCCTGCTGTAACATGAAAGTGTCCACTGGTGGCCAAGTGTCTTTCTTCCAATTGTTTGTCTTTGGGCAGTTTAGGACCAAGGGTAAAGTCTCTTCCAGGTAATTTCTTATAAAGCAGTAATGGGCCTCATGGTTTTTAAAGCTTCCGTGTGAGCACTTCAAGTTCACTGCTAGCATCTCTTCTGTTTCATTGTAATTGATCTCATTCTACCTATGTCTCGGCATGAAAACTAGAAATGCTTATTCAGTCATTCCCTCAGGGAACGATTATTATCCTTTAATATAGAATAAATACACCGAACTTAGATAACACACAGTTCAAGTGCAGCACATTCTACACTTCATAAAGGTGACTAATGCTTAAATAGAATGAATAAATAGCAGTATTTTCCTGTTAGAGCCAGTTCTAACATACCTTTATTTTCTTATTGCACAGAGAGAGACTTTGCTTGGATTCCATGTATATATATATATATAGATATATATCTATATCTATATCTATATCTATATATATATATATATATATATATATATATAAGTATATCTTGTTCTATTCCAATTCCAAGTATGTATCTTAATAGTTCTCTCTGCAATAATAAATCAGTTGATGGTAACCAAACTGCCTGAATCCATTTAGTTGGCAACACAATCCTACTGGTTTTATTTAATATTTGAATATTATTTTAGAAGTCTCCTTTACTTGGAAACGCCAGGTCCCAAGCATTCTGGATAATGGATCCCATACCTGCATTCCAAATATAAGTATGTGATTGTGTTAAAGTGATAACAAAGTCATAACTTCAATTATTTGCTCCACCAAAGCCAACAAACACAGATAAACATTTTATGTTCTGATTTGTAAGTTAAACATGTATGAGACCTGTTATCCAGAATACCTGGGGTTTTCAGGATAATGGATCTTTCTGTAATTTGGATCTTCATATCTTAACTCTACTAGAAAATCATGGAAACATTAAATAAACCCAATAGGCTGGTTTTGCTGCCAATAAGGATTAATTATATCTTAGTTGGGATCAAGTAAAAGAGTCTACGGTAGATGGCCTTTCTGTACTTTAGAGCTTTCTGGATAATAGTTTTCTGGATCACAGATCCCCTCGTCATTTTCACTGGTAGAGATTTGACAGATTTTGTTAATAATTTGTCATGATAGAAAAAAATAGATTTTGAGGAAAACATACAAAATAACAACCTAAGCACGCGCGTCCAAAAATTTGCGGAAACTCGCCGCAAATTCATGCCTGGCGAATTTATTTGCCCATCATTAGATATTAATGGGTCCCACAGCAAATCATTTTTCAGGCACCCAAAATGTTTAGAGGTTGACTTGTTTTACCAATATTTATTGAAACTGTATATGAATTAGGGCCTCATGGGGCCCCTATACCTCCTGGGCCCCCCTGCAGTTGCAGGGTCTGTTTCCTCTGTAGTTACGAACCTCCATATAATATTTGTCAACAAAGGATGTCTGTTCCTCTCACTTGCTCAATGTTGAAAATCCCACTGACCAATATTATCTGTTTATGCATCTAAGTGCCCTTGTCCCATCTAAGTGCCCTTGTCCCCTGTGATGCCATGAGTTACAGTCACGGTTACGGGAAATGCCTTATTAGCTGAACTTTATAGGAAAAGAAGACATTAATCTTCCCTTTTGTGTTAAACATTTAATATTGACCTCACTTAACAGTTTCACTAGTTAACATAAACCTATTCCACAATACTTCTATTCATGATATTGCCCTCTTACCCTAAAGTTGTTTTTTCTGCAGTGATTTTGTTTATCTACATTATCCTCTTGCTTTTCTTATTGTTTCTCTTAAAGCAAAACGATGTATTGTTGGAAAGTGTGAGTCAGTTATATACAGTAGTTAGTCATATAGTTATAGAGTCATTTAGCTATAGCATTGCAGGCATAACTAACAGTTAAACATAAAGAACTATTATATTATTTTCAAGTAACATTTATATGTGGTTGCAATAAAAAGTATATCTTAGATGGGCTTATTTTAAAGGGGTAGTTCACCTTTAAAGGAAATGTTCAGTATAAAAATAAAAACTGGGTAAATAGATAGGCTGTGCAAAATGAAAAATGTTTCTAATATAGTTAGCCAAAAATGTAATGTATAAAGGCTGGAGTGACTGGATGTCTAACATAATAGCCAGAACACTACTTCCTGTTTTTCAGCTCATTTGGTTTCCACTCATTGGTTACCAGGCATCGGTTACTTGGGGGTGGGCCATATGGGCCATATCTGTTGCTTTTGAATCTGAGCTGAATGCTGAGGATCAGTTGCAAACTCACTGAACAGATATGTCCCACGTGGCCCCCCTTCACATTGCTGACTAACTCAGAGAGCTGAAAAGCAGGAAGTTGCATTCAAAATTTTTTAAAGTTTTTTTAATCCTAAAATTAGATTTTTGACCAAAAAACAACCTTGAAAACTCAAATATTCGTGGAAAACACAACTCCATCCTTAATAAATCTGGCCCTTAATGTTATTCTTATTGTTTATCTTTCTATATTCATAGCCCATTCTGTCTTTTAAACTGCTGCCCAGTTACTAGAGTGACATGACAGCTGCACCACAAAAAAATTAAACAATGACAAAAAATAAATAAAAATGAAGACCACGTGCAGATGTTCTTAGAATGCCACTGTTTTCATCATACTAAAAATAATCTTTTAGGTGAACTGCCCCTGTAACTGCAATTTCAAAGGAAATATATCCATTACATATTCTTAGGCCTTTTGCAAAAACTGAAGTAATCCAAGATATTTGAATATGCTTAAAAGAACAGTGTCCACTTTTACTAAAAATTAGCACAATAAAAAAGACATGTTAAAAATGCATTCTGCCTATTCTTTTAACGAAAAAAATCAAAATCTCCTAATTTGTTACATTATTAAGCAACAATTAAAAAAGTTTTTTTCCCCCTCTCGCTTTATAAACACCTCCCTTTCCTAAGCACCAGACTTTGAGCAGCTCATTATCAGAGTGATTTTCAGTGGACTAGTAATTCATTCTATCGATTTCTTCTTTGCTCGGCAGAACCAGGAAGTGACCAAAAGTACTAAAGTGAAACTGATTTAATTTTCTTCATCAATAAGGGAAATGAATGTTCAGCACAAGCTCACGTTGAGGAGGAGTGTATACTGTAAATAGAATAGGGATGCTACATATCCAATATTTTGGATTCGGCAGAACCCCCGAATACTTTGCGAAAGATTTGGTCAAATACCGAACCGAATCTGAATCCTAATTTGCATATGCAAATCCCGAACTGAATCCTGGATTCGGTGCATCCCTAAAATAAATAAACAAACAAACATAGTGCATCCTTATAGATCACGTGTGGTGCATGTGTGTGGTTTGACCTTCAAATTTCATACAATGGCAAACAGCAGCATAACTACAGTGCGCCGGGCCCCCCTGCCAAAAAATCTTTGAGGGCTCAGCGCACTGCACTTCCCAACCCATCGTTCTGCACTGCCCCGCCCACTCCCGCCTCTTGCCCACCTGCCCATTTACCGCCCATTTACCGCCCAGCATGGTGCAGCCTGCATCCCTCTTCCCCAGCTAAAGGTAAGTTGGAGGCTGAGGAGGGGGGTTCCATGTAACTGTAGAGGAAGCAGACCCTGTGGTCTGGGTTCCCCTGCGACAGTGGGTTCTGCTTCCTCTATAA
This sequence comes from Xenopus laevis, assembly GCF_017654675.1. Lineage (NCBI taxonomy): Eukaryota > Metazoa > Chordata > Amphibia > Anura > Pipidae > Xenopus > Xenopus laevis. The sequence continues at coordinate 32,529,715 of NC_054381.1, read as the reverse complement.
GCAACAAGACACAAGGGGGTCATCCTGTAAGTCTCACCCACATGTGCTGCTCAAGTTCTTCTGCATAAGCACAACAATCTGGCAAGGCTAAGGGCTGGACTTACAGACATAATATCAAAGGCTATTGTGATACTAAGCTCTATAGTTAGTATAGGTATGGGTATATAGAATTTAATTAAAAGTAGAGAGGGGTGTATGTATGGATGCTGGGTTTTCATTTGGAGGGGTTGAACTTGATGGACTTTGTCTTTTTTCAACCCAATTTAACTATGTAACTAACTATGTAACTATGTACAGTGGACAGTGATGGATGTGAAGCGGATGAAAAATACAAGCTTACTTCTCTTTACAATTGGAAGATGTCCACAGCTTAGGGCTCTGGTACACTCAGCTTCAATCAAATTAACTCTCTTAGGAGTGATCTTTATAGAAGAGTTGTGACCAAAAAGCCATTCATCTGAGGTCGAAACAAAGTCAAACAACTCAGCTCTGCACAAAACCACACAGACTTTCTACCCATCATACAGTACCATTGAGGTGTCTGATTGGCCCCCAATTTATTTTGCAGTGGTCACAAATACATGGGCAAAATCATAAATATATGCAGTGAAAAGAAGAACAAGAAATTGTGCAACAGATAGTATGGCCCCCACAGAACCCTTGTAACAGGCTACCAAAGTCATTGCAATAACCTTTGCTGGCCAAATTAACGGGGGAGATTTGTATGCTCAGTATGGAGTAAACTGGATGTTCTGCAGAGGAATTTAGCAATAGATTTTATAAAGAGCAACCGTGCAGCTTTACACCAGCTCTTACAGTTGTTCACAGTGTCAATATTATTATTAACATGTATTAAAATAGCGCCAACATATTGTGTAATAATAATAATAATAAATAATAAAGGGGCTGTTTACCTTTGAGTTAACTTTTAGAATGATGTAGAGAGTGATATTCTGAGACAATTTGCAATTGTTTTTCACTTTTTTATTTGTGGTTTTTCTGCTTTTTATTCAGCAGCTCTTGCAGCAGCAATCAGCAATCCGGTTGGTAGGGTCCAAATTGCCCTAGCAATCATGCATTGATTCGAATAAGAGACTGATCTGAATAAATTATCACTTGGTCTTCATTATTTATTTTTTTATAGTTTTTGAATTATTTGCCTTCTTCTTCTGACTCTTTCCAGCTTTCAAATAGTGTTACTGACCCCATTGAATACTCTGCGAGGCTACAGATTTATTGTTATTGCTACTTTTTATTACTTATCTTTCTATTCAGGCCTCCTATTCATAGCCCAGTCTCTTAGTCAAATCAATGCATGGTTGCGAGTGTAATTTGGACCCTAGCAACCAGATTGCTGAAATGAAATTGCTGGAGAGCTTCATAACACAAAAACCACAATCAAAAAACCAACTGGAAATGGTCTCAGAATATCACTCTCTACATGATACTAAAAGTTAATTTAAAGGTGAACAATCCCTTTAACACTTTTGCACAGTTCTGTATATATACCCATAATATAAAATTGATGGAATTCCAAGCTAACAGAGATTTCAGTGCCGCACAAACACAATTCTTCCTACATCCGCACAGAGAGAGAGAGAGGATTCCCATGGCACTGGCAATATCAAATCATTTCTAAAATATTATGTTCAAGCTGTGGTTTGATCTGTAGAAAGTCAAGTAACTGTGGCTTCATCAAAAATGATGTTGGGATCTGCAAAAAAAATCAAATAATTATGATTGCCGTTGAAGAAAATCAAGTAAAAATGTGTATTGATTTGCTATGAATTTGCAGCACTTTGGCAAATCAGTATTTAAGCTGCAACAAAGTAGCAGTAACATCTTGCAGGCAATTTTCAGTAATGGAATGCCCGTGCTTTTTTTCGAATCCTTCTTTTTAGATTTGTATTTAACATGCTGGGAGAGCATGTAGTCTATTGGCCTTCGCTAACGTGGAGAAGGATCCATGTCCCTTCATCTGCAGCATTGGAAGCATAACACAATGCACAAACTCACAGCACTCTTGCGTTTAATAAATTGAACTTGGTAAGCTTGTTTTTATGGTAAGCTAGTACAATATTTTTGTCAATTAGCTTGTGTGATCACTTGAATTTGATTAGGGTTTTAGACGCATGAATATTTGAATACAATCTTTCCAAATCAGCATGCCATGTTCCTGTTACATCCACTTCTATATCCCCTACGCAGGTTCCATTCTGATTACTGTAGTCCCCTATTAAAGAACCGCTAAACCCTCCAGTATTACTGTGGCACTGTGTTTAGTGCAGGGCAATATTGATTGTCACCTAATTTTTTAGTGTCCCTCTGTTAAAGGGAAGGAAAAGCTTGGTGCACTTGGGGGTGCCAAATGTTAGGCACAGGGCCGCCATTAGAAATCACGGGGCCCCGTACAACAAAATTTTTGGGGCCCCCTGGGCCCCGCCCACACTGACGACCAAGCTCCGCCCCATATCCCGCCCACATCGCAGTTAAAAGACCACACAGACATCAGCGCTAAAAAAGTAACCCCCCCCCCACACAAGTTGTAAAAAGCTATTGATGGTCAGGGCCCCCTTATAAAAAAAATTGTGGCCCCAAAAAAAAAAAATTAAAATTTTTTTTTTTTTAAAAACATTGGTGGCAGGGGCCCCCTGTTAAAAAAAACTTGGGGCCCCAACAAAAAAAAATGTAAAAAAAACTAAAAAATAAACAAACATTGGTGGCAGGGGCCCCCTTCTAAGTTAAAAACAAATTGGGGCCCCAAAAAAAAATTTGAAAAAAATTAATTTTTTTTTGAAAAAAAAAAAAAAAACATTGGCGGCAGGGGCCCCCTTATAAGTTAAAAACAAATTGGGGCCCCAAAAAAAAATTTGAAAAAAAAATTTTTTTTTGAAAAAAAAACATTGGCGGCAGGGGCCCCCTTATAAGTTAAAACAAATTGGGGCCCCAAAAAAAAAATTTGGAGAAAAAAAAATTTTTTTGAAAAAAAAAAAAATGGTGGCAGGGGCCCCCTTACAAGTTAAAAACAAATTGGGGCCCCAAAAAAATTTAAAAAAAAAATAATTTTTTTTTGAAAAAAAAAAAAAACTGGTGGCAGGGGCCCCCTTACAAGTTAAAAAAATTTGGGGCCACCAAAAAGAAAATTAATTTTTTTTAAAAAAAAAACCCCAAAAAAAAACAACGGTGGCAAGGGGCCCCTTACGAGTTAAAAAAAAAATTGGGGGCCCCAAAAACAAAAGTTTTAAAAAAAAGATTGGTGGCAGGGGCCTATAGAATATTAAAATAATACATTGGTGGCCAGGGGATTAAAAAAAAAAAAAACACAAACTGGTGTTCAGTAGAATTGAACTCATGGCTTCAGTACTTCAACTTCGCCTCCTTTCGTGACTTCGGGTCTTTTCACCGCTTCAGGACTTCGGCTTCGGCTGTTTTCGTGACTTCGGGTCTTTGCGCTGCTTCAGGACTTCGGCTTCGGCTGTTTTCGTGACTTCGGGTCTTTTCGGCGCTTCGTGACTTCGGGACTTCGGCTTTTTCCGTGACTTCGGGTCTTTTCGTCGCATCGGCTTCGGCTTTTCGGCACTTCCGCATTCGGCACTGAAGAGGCAAGACGTACGGCTCGGGCGCTCGTAAGGGGGGCCCGGATCTTCAAAAAAATGCAGCGCTGCCGGGCCCCCCTTCATGCCCGGGCCCGGTACGCTTGTCCCCCCTGTCCCCCCCTGATGGCGGCCCTGGTTAGGCACCCCCAAGTGATTATTTTGACTTACCTGAAACCCCGGGCCAATGCTCTTATCAGCAGAAAATCAGAAAATCAGCAGGTCTCCCGTTTGCAATTTCAGCAGTCTGGTTGCTAGGGTCCAGATTACCCTAGCAAAAATTCATTGACTTAAACGAGAGACTGGAATATGAATAGGAGAGGCCTGCATAGAAAAAGTAGCAATGGCAATACATTTGTAGCCTTACAAAGCATCTGTTTTTTAGATGGGGTCAGTGACCCCCATTTGAAAGTTAGAAAGAGTCAGAAGAAGAAGGCAAATAATTGAAAAAACTATAAAAAAGAAAAAATGAGGACCAGTTGCAAAGTTGCATAGAGTTGACCATTCTATAACATACTAAAAGTTTACTTAACGGTGAACCACTCCCTTAAACCACTGCAAAAACTAAATAATGGTATAATGGTCCCTGCTATCAGTGACGTAACTATAGAGGAATCAGAAGGGGGTAACAGGTGGCCTGGACTGCGGGGTCTGCTTTCTCTATTGCTAATAAGAAAACCCCTCCCCCCCAGCCACTCTCTTAGGGCAGGACTCCATGGACGATTCCGCCGCAATCCCACGCACTGTGCAGGCGTCACGTCGGATGCAACGGAAATAAGGTAAGTAATGCTATTGTTGATTGTGTCGCATTGTTTATGCCACGCAACACGACTGTTGGATGCAGATGCAGTGTGCAGCGTGCTACGCGATCCGACAATAGAATTACTTAATTTATTTCAGTCGCATCCGACGTGACGCCTGCGTTTTTGCGCAGCGCATCGGATCACAGCAGAATCATCCGTGGAGTCCTGCCCTTACCTGCGGTGAGGATACTCAAGTTGGAACTGAGTGGGCAGAGTTTGGTGGGGGCGTGGGCAGAGGTGGGGCGGAGGAGGGAAATGGGCGGGAGGATGGGGATCGGAGTGTGCTGGGCCCCACTGAAGATTTTTTTTGCAGGGGGGCCTAGCACACTCTAGTTACGCCACTGTCTGCTATAAATAGTTCCATGTATGGCTCTGCTCATCTGGCACTTCTTGCTGTGCAATTATCTTATTAAGCCAGATTTACCACACACAATATAGAACTATATTTTGTATGGCAAATCTGGCTTGATAATTGCACAGCAAGAAGTGGTGAAGTGCTATGACTTTCCTTTGAGTATTCTGCAATATGATGATGTGACCGCATGTCTAGGAATGGCACCACCGTGTATACCAGCACCTGAGAATTGTGAGTAGTGCTCCCTATTTATATGTATCTGCTCATGTCAGATCACAGTGCTAGGCCAAAATTGATTCTGGATTCTTATTATGGGACTACAATATAATATATAAGAGTAGATTAAGTTGTGGCCAGTCAGTTTGAGAGTTAGTGACAGATTAGACAATGCTAGAATGACAAAGTGAGCAATTATTATTTTATCTGTAGGAACACAATGAAAACTGTTATACATGTACTATTACAGGTATAGGATGTGTTATTCAGAAATCTCCAAATTACAACAAGACCATCTCCCATAGACCACAATCAAATAATTCAAAAATTATTTCCTTTTTCTCTGTAATAATAAAACAACATATTGTACTTTACCCTAACTAAAATATTAATCCTTATTGGAAGCAAAGCCAGCCTATTGAGTCTGTTTAAAGTTTAAATGATTTTTGGTAGATAAGATGTATCAAGATCCAAATTACGGGAAAGAGTCAGATGTCATCATTATGTGCCCCTTGCCTTCGACATCAACCAATGGGATTTGGCTCATCACTATAAATAATAATACATTAGCTTTACTAGACGAAAACAAAGGGAACGTTTTAAAAAGTATGATTGATTTATCCAGCCTACCAACTGCTGCTTATGTATTAATCCCACATTCCATCTTAAATATGGTCTTTTTGATTTGTCTGCCTTCCCACAAATTATTAAATGTTGTCTTGGCCTTTCCCTTATTCACTGTAATGCTTACTGTAGGATTGTTTTATTAGTGGCCTTATAGTGCAACTAAAATTCAAGGCTCCCGTGTATTGAAATAACAATAAACTAAGTTAAATTGGATGAGACATGGAACGTTTCTCAGCAGTGATTGATGTGGGCTTTACAGCAGGGAAATGGGGGACAAGGCTCAGTGTGAATGATGTTAAAGTTATGCGCAGTAATGATGGTTTCCAACAAGAGAATGCTAAGGATGAAGTTGAGTGAATTTAGAAAGATTAGGCATAAAAAAGGAATTAGAAATAATAGTACTATGCAATAGACTACATAATAATTTAACATGATAAAAAGAGGAAATACATTTAAGGGGAAAGAAGTCAATGAATGGATCGCACTTTCTTTTCTTAGAACCTGTTTAGATGGATAATTTCAGCTAAAAGAGAACTGGTTGTGCTTTTTTGAGGGCAAAGGTACATGTGGTTGTGATTAGCAATATGTACTGATTTGATACAATATCTTTTTTTGCACCATATGGTTAGTGTGATGACTAACAAGGTGGCAGTTTCTTTATGCTTCATCACTCAGGTTCAACATATCTTCGTAAGACAGCAGTCTGACCACAGTGGTCATTGACCCTATCTGGAAACGCTTTCTTTAATTAGCAGACTGACAGAATGAAGAAAGCTAAATCAATTATGTTTTTTGCATGATAATATACCATTCTGTTAATTCCCTCCATATTGATAGGCGGAATCATTGGCCCATTCGTAGGAGTTTTATTCTGTCCTGTGTTCCTGTGGATATTGTTTTACAAAGGTTAACCTGATGGACTTGTATTTATTGTTCACTGTCACTAAGGGGCCGATTCACTAACTTCGAGTGAAGGATTCGAAGTAAAAAAACTTCGAATTTCGAAGTGTTTTTTGGGCTACTTCGACCATCGAATGGGCTACTTTGACCTTCGACTACGACTTTGACTTCGAATCGAAGGATTCGAACTAAAAATCGTTCGACTATTTGACCATTCGATAATCGAAGTACTGTCTCTTTAAAAAAAACTTCGCCATCTAAAACCTACCGAACTCAATGTTAGCCTATGGGGAAGGTCCCCATAGGCTTTCCTAAGTTTTTTTGATCGAAGGATATTCCTTCGATCGTTGGATTAAAATCCTTCGAATCACTTTCGCTTGGCCAGTGAGGCCTCTTTATACAAAATTTTCTTAATCTAAAGTGATTTACTTCTTGTCAGTCTCCATGTCCCAGTAACTTCCAGCAACATTTCCCAGAATTCTCAATTTAATGCAAGTGCAATAGCATGCAGGCTGTGATTCCTGTGCAACAAAAATTGGTCCTTCTTTAAGACCTGGACGGCAAACCAGATTACCCTTATTATGATCTGTCTGTAACAGGATGAAACATTTAGTGCAGATTACTTTACAGTTTTAAAAAAAGCTTATCTTCAAACTGAATTTGAGATTTTCTCATTGCCCTGATCTGAAAATGATTTTCTGCATATCCGGTGGAAGTGTAATACATTCAGGTTAGATTTCAAATGTAAAGAGTTAGGGGGATGTCTTTAATGAAAAAGAAACCAATATACTTTGATTAAAAAATGTCTACCATTTTTAAGTATGCAGTGAAATTCTCCCTTCATTTAGTTGCTCTGAATTCTGCAGATAGGAAACTTCAGACGGTCCCTAACTGCAATGCAGGGAAAGGATCATACTTTCAAAAGGCCGGGGAGTGAATTCCCAGAACTCAAGCAGCTTTTTTTGTTTCCCTGTAGAACAGCTGGCGACCGTGTAGAGATTTGTATCCACAGCAGTCAGAGCAAATAAATGAAGGGGGAATTTAACTGCATACAGTCAGGTTTCTTATAAAAACGGTACAGATTTTTTAATTGAATGGGATTTTATTTTTGCCTTTACACCCTCTTTAATGTTTCCAACTCCAGCTGCAGGGACAAAGATCATGGAGCCAGATTTAAACAGATAAACTGGGATTCTATTTGGATGATTATTTTGCTGCAGCCGCTGGTTCTGCAGAGTTTGAGAAAGTTTATATTAAACAATACAAAAACTATAAAATCCACATTAGATTAGATGACAACACAGGACCCAGTGCGGTCTGCATATTCTTAATATGAATCAGTCTTGCTGTATCTGGTTCTATGGCAGAAATTATTTGACTTGTGCTGTTTTCATAATTTATGACGATCCCTAAGCAGCCCAGACCACACTGAGCATGTCCACAGTCTTGGTCTTGCAAAGATGTTTAACAAAATTACAAGATGGTGACCCCTGTGGCCAACTTTGAAAGCATAAATCATTTGTTTAATTAGGCTTCTTGTGCAGTAAGTTCATGTTTATGTTTTGTTTCCAAATACAGCATTTATAGCATTATTCTATTTTAGACTTTAGTTTCCCTTTAAGTGGGTAGTATACAGCTATGTTCAGTAGTTGCATATAATACTGGGGTTGAAAATATATTCTGAGCGTTCTTTAAATTAAAACTTATTTGTTTGTCATGTGAGGCAACCCAAACCCAGAGGTTGCTCAAGGAACGTTAGACTTCTACCTATAACTGTATATCCTTCTTTCTCTTTATAAGGGCCAATCAGGTTCCCAGCTGCCTCCAAGTCTTATGAATTAAGGTTCCGGCATGAATTAAGTCCTCTGAAGTAAGTTTTCAGCCTATGATTAAGGGTGTAGAAGCCCGAAATGCATAAGGCATTGCCTGTTATTAAATGCGGAGCCAATAAAAACTGCAATTTTACTTTGATTGGAGTACGTGCTGCTGTCTGTTTTTGTCAAAGGATAAATAAGGGAATAACCAAACACAGACAAAGATCAGGAACAGGTAGACAATTACAGCCTGGCCAAGGTAATCTACAGACCAGCACACAAATAGAAAAAAACAAATACAAGCAGATTAGAACACAAACAAAACAAGGACCAGAATATCAGGCAAACTAGACAAGGTAAAGAAATCAGAACAAGGAACAGGGCTCCAATAGGACCAGAATCCTAATAAGAAATATAAACTCTACAGGGGTCCCCAAATTTTTTTGTTTACCTCTGATCAACACACAAATGTAAAAATGTAAAAAGAGTGAGGGAAAAAGACAAGAATGAAAAATGTGCATTGATTGGCCATTTGGTAGCCCCATATGGATTGGCAGCCTACAGGAGGCTCTGTTTGGCAGTACAAATAGTTACATAGTTAAATTGGGTTGAAAAAAGACAAAATTCATCGAGTTCAACCCCTCCAAATGAAAACCCAGCATCCATACACACACCCCTCCCTACTTTTAATTAAATTCTATATACCCATATCTATACTAACTATAGAGCTTAGTATCACAATAGCCTTTGATATTATGTCTGTCCAAAAACTCATCCAAGCCATTCTTAAAGGCATTAACTGAATCAGCATCACAACATCAACCGGCACAACCACAATCTCACTGTCCTGACAGTGAAGAACCCTCTACGTTGCTTCAAATGAAAGTTCTTTTCTTCTAGTCTAAAGGGGAGGCCTCTGGTACGGTGATCCACTTTATGGGTAAAAAGGTCCCCTGCTATTTGTCTATAATGTCCTCTAATGTACTTGTAAAGTGTAATCATGTCCCCTCGCAAGCGCCTTTTTTCCAGAGAAAACAACCCCAACCTTGACAGTCTACCCTCATAATTTAAGTCTTCCATCCCTCTAACCAATTTAGTTGCACTTAGTCTCTGCACTCTCTCCAGCTCATTTATATCCCTCTTAAGAACTGGAGTCCAAAACTGCACTGCATACTCCAGATGAGGCCTTACCAGGGACCTATAAAGAGGCATAATTATGTTTTCATCCCTTGAGTTAATGCCCTTTTTTATGCAAGACAGAACTTTATTTGCTTTAGTAGCCACAGAATGACACTGCCCAGAATTAGACAACTTGTTATCTACAAAAAGCCCTTGATCCATCTCAGTTAAGGAAACTCCCAACACATTGCCATTTAGTGTATAACTTGCATTTATATTATTTTTGCCAAAGTGCATAACCTGCATTTATCAACATTGAACCTCGTTTTCCAGTTTGCTGCCCAGTTTTCCAACTTAGTCAAATCACTCTGCAAAGTGGCAACATGTTTTTTATACAATTGAAACTCACCTCCAAGCCCAGAATTCAAAAATAAGCACCTGCTTTGAGGCCACTCAAAGAGGCTTGCGAATAACATGTTAGTCATGAGCCTCTGGTTGGGGTTCACTGATCGACTATGTTAGAGAATTAAAGTAAAGATTTGATTGTTTGCTATTAATAATTCCACAGATGCAGTTAGACCTATAATGGACAAAGTAGGAGTTATGGATGTTCTATACATGTGGGAATTGCACTTTGGTTTTGATGTTGGTGACATATATTGACTATATCTACATATATATATTTTATGTGCATAGAACATTTTTAATGCGTCCTGTAAATACAACAATTTAGTATTTAAAAGAAGAGCAGCAACACTAAAACACACTTAAACTGTATCTAATACATTTTTCCAGATGTAATTTTGGTTGGTAAAGTGTTAGTTCAGAAAACATTGCCTCGGGGTCAGAATTTGTAGAACGGTAGCGTGGGGAGATGTTTTAACATGATCTTGGCAAACCTATTAATGTAGCAGAGAAGCACAAAGGGAACATTTCCAACATAAGCACATGGAGCAGGTCAGATGCCTGTGCTTGTTGGAAACATCACTAGGCACACAGTTTGCTGCCAAAACACCCTAAAACATATGAATCTTCTACTCTGCAAGAACTCCACTGCTTCTCCATGTTACTATAACTAGTTCTGTGAACTGCTTATAATTACTTGTCGTGCCTGATTGGACCTTTTTTTCATGCAGATATTATAAAATAAGTTCAAACTGCATGTCAATAAAACAATTTAAAAGAACCAAACAGTGCAGTTTTATTATTACAGAGTAAAAGGAAATAATTGTTTAAAATTTGGATTATTTGGATAAAATGGAGTCTATGGGAGATGGGCCTTTCCGTAAGGAGCGTTTTGGCGCAATCCGACGTGCTGCGACAAAAGGCATGCGAGGTGATGCAGCGTTGAAACGACACAACTGTCGAATGCAGACGCTGCAGGCATGCGTTTTGTCGGAGCGTGTCGGATTGCGCCGAAAGCGCTCGTGGAATTCTACCCTTATGGTAAAAATTATGGTAATGCAACTTAAAATGTACATGCTGCATCTAACCTAGTATCCTCTCCTTGAAGCCCTAGCAACTTCATAGCCTTGATTCTGTCACCATGACATTGTTCAAAATGTTTAACTATACTTCTCTGCTTGGACCCGCTACACGACTGGACCCACAAGTACCTTATCCACAACCCACTGTGCAGGGTACCACAGGTTTTCGCGGGTACCCGACCCGCTGCAGGACTCTACCCCAGGCCCCCAGCGACTACGGGGTCTGCTTCCTCTACAGTTACGCCACTAAACCAGAGTGTCTTCTTATTAAGAGAAAAGGTAAATCAGTTGAAAATGTACGGTTAAATAGGATACTGTGGGAAAACTGCAGTTAGTATTTCAGAACTTTCTGTGTTGTATTTTAAACTTCTCTCTGTTACTTAAAGGGAGTAAATTAACATAACAGCCAATTTCTTTAGAGTGAAAAGACAGAAACGCATCTGTCAGCATTTCCTTTCAGTCTGGTAACTTATAACTGTGCAGGTCTCTGGAAAATTATTTTGCCACTCACCATGTAACGGCTGAAAAGTTTTTGTGTTAAAGAAAAGTGTTTTTTGGATAAAGTAGCAAAAAAAAAAAAAAAAAGGATTTAAAATAGGCCTAATTCTAAATTGCTATATATTGTTATACTAGACGCAGTATAGCAAAAACATGTATTCATGCATTGAGCTGAAACCTTTTCTTTGATTTGTACAAAAATTCATTTAAACTCCACCATCACAGAGGCTCATTTAGAAACTTCTGCAGTACCTGCTATGTTTAGCACATTGGTACTGATTTGGGGTACAGCTGAAAGATTGCATATGCTGTACCCCCTTTTTTATGCTTCTAATAGTTAATCCAGGACTTGTGATGGAATTTGTCTTGCATTTGTAATGAGCAGCTACATCTTTAAAGGCACCTCAATTTTGCTGATCTGGTATGTGCTTTGGCCAAACAAATAACAAAAAAACCCCAAATAATATGGTTGCCTTTCTAGTTCCAAGCTTTTAAGCAAAGCGCATGAAAGATAGGGAAAAAAGGAAGCAAAGGGAGCTTCACGTCCTCATCAGCCAATACTCCATGCACTGGCCAACATTATTAGGAAATTAGAAAAGGGCCTAATGCGTTTTGTGATTTTTTGGGCACTTACTTATATGAGTGAGTACCCCAATAGGCACAAAGCGATTTAGACCTTTTTCTAATGTCCAAATAAAAGGTTTTTTTTTTTCATTTTGATTACTTTCGCTTTGATTTTTTTTGCGGAAATCTCACGCCACACTCTCAAATTTGCAAACCTGCCCAATCCTTGAACTGACCAATATGCATAATACAGGATATTGGTTAAGGTGGACCCTCATTCTAAAACAGATCCATTGTTTTGTACAATCTTTTATTTTGTAACCCTCTGAACTCCAACTCTGGTTGAACTTAATGAAAACCTCTGCATCAGCATTGCTTGAACATGTCTCATAGACTTGCTGTCTAAGCAGACTCTCTGATTTGATTTGCCTAAACCAACAGTTTGTGTATATAGTTGGTAAAAGGAACCACACTCCTCTCTCTCTCTCTCTCTCTCTCTCTCTCTCTCTCTCTCTCTCTCTCTCTCTCTCTCTCTCTCTCTCTCTCTCTGTCTCTCTCTCTCTCTCTCTCTCTCTCTCTCTTTATAATTTATTAGGGTGGTCAACCATCTCTTTCAATCCTTTTCACATAGAAACCTAGCTGAATGCAAAGTCAAGGTTCTGGTAGCAGTTTGCTTGCTGAACATACAAATGGGAGTAAATGCTTTTCCTTAGTCTGAATCAAAGTGTCATCATAGACAGGGATAACGTGGGAAGATGGGTCAAATAATGGAATATCACAGATCCTACCAAGGGTGTAACTATAGAGGAAGCAGACCCTGCGGCTGCAGGGGGGCCCATGAGGTCCTAATTCATATACAATTTCAATAAAACTTTGTAAAACAGGTCAACCTCTACACATTTTCGGGGCCTAAAAAATAATTTGATATGGTGCCCAGTAATACAGTATCTAGTAATGCCACTGGATCCTACATAAATAAAAACTAAGATTAGAATAAGCAGGTGCTTATTTTTTAATTCCAGGCAAGATTTAAATGCATAAAACCAGGGATATTTGTATGGATGCTGGGTTTTTATTTGGAGGGGTTAAACTTTATGGACTTTGTCTTTTTTCACCCCGATTTTACTATGTAACTATGTAAACAGAGTCTCCAGTAGGCTGCCAGTCCACATAGTGGCTACCAAATAGCCAATCACAGCTCATAATTGGCACCCCAGGGACTTTCTTCATGCATGTGTTGCTCCCCAACTGTTTTTACATGTGATTGTGGCTCGGGGGTAAAAAAGGTTGGGTATCAGCTGCCAGTGAGGTAGAGCTACTGACAGTCACTTAGTTCTTATATATCCCCCCTCCCTGTAGTGGGACTCCATAGTCTTGAGTATTTACAGGTTAAACATGTAATTTCTTGCCCTCTGATAAAGTATTTAAATGAATTGCCTAATAGAAGTTGGGCAACTGTCACTAAGTGCAAACATATTTTTTTTCCAATAAGAGTTGTTAGAGTGCCAAAGTCTTATTTTGAATGAAGCATCTCCCAGGTGGCACAGACTTCTTCACTTAAAGCAGCTGTTATTGTTTTTCATGAACATTTGCTATGACTCCTTTAAACAAATGCATCCCATTTTAGGATTGCCAAGGTTTATTTAATACTTTGTTTGCAGCATCTCTAAGAGACCACAGAAAGATCATTGAAAGTCATAAAACCTCGATGTGATGGTTAGACTTATCTGCCTTCAAGGCTGTATACGAATGGGAAAAACTTTCCATTGCCTCTTGCTGCCCACGGTGTTGTTGCTTCTCAGGATACATAAATGTTTATTGTTAGATTTTTAAATGTGTTCCATGGATCTGTGGTTGATATATTTGCATTTCACCGTACAACAAAAGCTGGAAATCAGTTAGTTTTAAGTCTTTTGCAGTTTCACCAGAGGCAGTTCAAAAACTTGTAGCAGATAACATTTTTGACACATTTATTTTTAATGTTCCTAAAGCTGCAATTGTATCCATGTCTTCATCTGAGAGTTAAACATTCTTTAAATTATTCTGATTATTTTGAAATGTAGACATAAGATTGACATACGCCTGTTTCATCTTCAAATCAGCGATAGAGCACAATGGAGGGGGGTTGCTCATAGACTGAGAATGGGAAAGAGTAGAATGAACTTGTAAAATAATCAGACTTGAGAGCTATTATGATGAACTATGGATATCTAGGGATCAATGTGCCTGATGGGATATAAACACATCTAATACATATAAATAGCTGGTAGACAGTGATTATAATGGAGGAAACTTGTTCTTATTAGTAAATGTAAGGGTAGAACTACACAAGCGATTTTACCTGTGATAGTATCCGTTCCGACGCAATGAGATGAATCGTAGGTGTCATGTCCGATGTGCCTAATCGAACACTGCATGTCTTCATCCGATAATTGTGTTGGATGCACGCATCAACAACATCCAACATTCCTATTACTTGCCTTAGATTCAGCACATCCGACGTGATGCCTGCGATTCATCTCATCTCGTTGGAACGGATACTATGGCAGGTAAAATCTACCCTGTACCCTGTAGACTCTTTCCAATTTTCAAATGGGAGGGGGGTGGTCACTGACCCCATCTAAAAAACAAATGCCCTGTAAAGCTGGCCATAGACGGGCCTATAAAAGCTGCCGACAGACCGATTTGACAGTTTATTGGCCCACATTGGTGTGTGGGGCCCTCTGGCAGGCTTCCCCGATTGGGGAAAGTCGGCCAGCTGTCGATCGGGCAGGGCTAAAAATTCCGCCGTATCTGTTCATTGATGCAGTCCAACTGCCTGTGTTGCTTTGCATTATGATACGATCGCCCATGATTGGATCAGCCCAATGTCGCCCTCCTCAATGTGGGCATAACGGGGAGAGATCCACTCGTTTGGAGAAATTGCCAAACGAGCAGATCTCTAGGTGTATGGCCACCTTTAGTCTACAAATGTATTGTTATAGCTACGTTTTATTACTCATCTTTCTATCCAGGCCTCTCCTATTCATATTCCAGTCTCTTATTCAAATCAATGCATGGTTGATAGGGTACTTTGCTACAAACTGGAGAGCTGCTGAATAAAAAGCTAAATAACTCAAATAATAAATAATGAAATACAAATAATAAAAAATGAAAACCAAATGCAAATTGTCTCAAAATGCAAATATACAATTGTCTCTACATCATACTGAAAGTTAAAGGTGAACAACCCCTTTAACATTTCTATATTAACAGGGAAAACTTCATAAGCCGTTTGCTTCTTGGTGTATGGACCAACAACTTAACTACACCCCCACTAAATAAAAAATGTGAGTTGATAGCTATACACAGACATATGTGTGATGTTTGCTTTCAATTTTTTTAGTTAAACATTGCCTCTCACTCAGTTAGTAAACAGCACAACGGGATTATTCTGGTCTGGGACATATTCCAAGTGCATTCCTTTCCATGTGCATCATGTTGCTCTTTGCTTGGCTCAACATGTTTGGGAATGTTTGGGAACTGTTTACAGCTATCCATTAGAGGTAACCTCTGGTCGCATCTGTGTTACAGGGATGTTTTACAGACATCCAAAACTGGTCGAATATGCATTTATGTTAAACGTAGCCTTAAACAGCCTTCATGAGCCTTATTTACTATTACTGAGCACAGTGCTAGGGGTAATAGCACACAAACCAGTCATGTGGGATGTGCTTGTGTCTGGCGTCAATACATCGGATCCTCCTAAGTATTACTGTTAATTGTGATAAGAGACAGTGGTGCAAAGGAACTGCTAAGCAACTGACTGGAGAAACGCTCTCTCCCTCTTATACTCTCATATACTGTGTTTTACTGCAAGTGGGCTTGCCCAACACTGCCTGTGTGTTAATATCCTTAATGAACTTTATAATTTGACTTTAAAGGGATTGTTCACCTTTGAGTTAACTTTTAGTATGATGTAGAGCAGTGGTCCCCAACCAGTAGCTCTCGAGCAACATGTTGCTCACCATCCGCTTGGATGTTGCTCCCAGTGGCCTCAAAGCAGGTGATTATTTTTGAATTCCAGGCTTGGAGACACGTTTTGGTTACATAAAAACCAATTGTACTGCCAAACAGAGTCTTCTGTAGGCTACCAGTCCATATAGGGGCTACCAATAGCCAATAATAGCCCTTATTTGACATCCCCATGGACTTTTTTATGCTTGTGTTGCTCCCCAACTTTTTTTTACATTTAAATGTGTCTCACGAGTAAAAAGGTTGGAGACGCCTGGT
The DNA here is from genome assembly GCF_017654675.1 of Xenopus laevis. Classification (NCBI taxonomy): domain Eukaryota; kingdom Metazoa; phylum Chordata; class Amphibia; order Anura; family Pipidae; genus Xenopus; species Xenopus laevis. The sequence goes on along the minus strand of NC_054381.1, from coordinate 32,513,467 downwards.
ACATTGTAGAGAGTGAAATTCTGAGACTATTTCCAATTTTTTCATTTTTTTTCCTTTTTTTATTTGCGGTTTTTCAGCTATTTTGCTTTTTATTCAGCAGCTCTCCAGTTTGCAATTTAGCAGTCTGGTTGCTAGGGTCTAAATTATACTAGCAACCATGCATTGATTTGTATAAGAGACAGGAATATGAATAGGAGAGGGGCTGAATAGAAAAATGAGTAATAAAAGTAACAACAATAAATCTGTAGCTTTACAGAGCATTTTTTTTTTAGATGGACCTCCATTTGAAAGCTGGAGAAGTCACAAAAAAAAAGGCATATCATTTAAAAACTATAAAATATTAAAAATGTTGAAAAGTTGCAAAGAATTGATAATTCTATAACATACTAAAAGATTACTTAAAGATGAACCACACTTTTCATTTATAGTATACAAGGTCATGTAAGGAAAACTGAATGACTGTTATTATTTGTGCAATTTGCCATTTCCTCTGTCTTTCTAACTTGGAAAAAAATTGTGTGGCTGAGAGATGGTTTGTTGGGCTGAATGTAAGACTGGATTTTAACTATAATGCTGATATATTCTTTATAATACACAAGAGCCACGAATATCCTGAAAATGATATCCTTATAAAGGGTGCTTGGTTATAATCGGAGCTTAGTGATGTAATTTTGTCACATGACTCACTGAAACCTGTGGATTATAATAAATAAAGTACCTCCTCTTGTAAAATATAAGGATATTAGAAGTCATGGAACTCATTGGTAACTTATAATATCCTTATATACTTTATTCATTATATATTTAGGGCCTCTCCCTCTTTAGTAAACAAATATATAATAGCCACCATTCAGCTCTTATGATCCTGGTGCATGGTAAAGTGTTATTCTATTTCTGGCAAGGTCACACTAATTGCTGTTATTAGCTTTTCATATTTTATCAGTATAAAAGCAATTTTCATTTTATAATTTTTTTTTTTTTACACAAGCTTTAATAGCTATTATTTTTTGGGTTACTGTCACACCTTGGAGATATTTCTGCTGTGGGTGCCCCAAACTGGCCAGTTTATGGGGGAAGCAGGGGATTATAGGCAGGATTGGGGAGTTAAAAGTTTCTGGATAGATAGTACTTAAACAAAACAAACCTCTATAGGTAGAGATATAATGAAGATACAGTAGATGTTAATGTGTGGGAAGGAACCTAACTAAAAGATAGTTCTGCATTTCAATTAGAGTAAACATATGGGGGCAGTGGATTTATCTAATAAACTCATTGAACTTCATTCACAGGGCTGCCAAGGATCAGAAAATGATACAAAGCTGATTTGCTTTTCCTTCAATTATCTTCTTGTAACTCCTACATTATCAGCTTCCTTGGTACTTCTAACTGCTTCTTCATGCGCACAAATATAATGAATGTTCTGGCAGAATGGAGAAGGGGTTGCTTGTAAAGTGAACCTAAAAGGGGAGATAACATTAAAATTTAATTAAAATTTAAAAAAAAAAAAACTCCTGTAGAGAGGTTCTAAGACAATCTGCAAAATGTTTTCATTTTAAGAAAATTGGCTTGACCAAGCTAAAGTTAATGTAAAGGTGAAATTGATGTTTTTATTGAAAGTTTTATTGAAGGTTTGCACCATGTTTAAATACTATAGTCAGTTGATTGCAATAACTGAAATGCCCTGGGTTAAAGGAACAGTTCAGTATAAAAATAAAAACTGGATAAATAGATAGGCTGTGTAAAATAAAAAAAATATTTCTAATATAGTTAGTTAGTTAGCCAAAAATGTAATGTATAAAGGCTGGAGTGACTGGATGTCTAACAGAACAGAACACTACTTCCTGCTTTTCAGCTCTCTAACTCTGAGTTAGTCATCGACTTGAAGGGGGAGCCACATGGTACATAACTGTTCAGTGAGTTTGCAATTGATCCATAGCATGCAGCTCAGATTCAAAAGCAAATGGTTATGACTCATGTGGCCTCCCCTCAAGTCTCTGATTGGTTACTGTCTGGTAACCAATCAGTGGAAACCAAGAGAGCTGCAAAGCAGGAAGTAGTGTTCTGGCTATTATGTTACACATCCAGTCACTCCAGCCTTTATACATTACACTTTTGGCTAACTAACTATATTAGAAACATTTTTTTATTTTGCACATACTGTACTATCTATTTACCCAGTTATTATTTTTAAACTGAACAATTCCTTTAAGACCAGACCTCTGTGGAAGTCAGTACAGCAGGACCCTTGGAATGAGCACTAGCTAGTGGTAGAGTAGATTCTTTGTGTAGTCTTTCTAGATCTAGAATGTATGATAGGACTTTTTAGTAAATTGGACTAAAGTGTGTAGACTCAGGGTAGTGTAGAATCCCTTTGGCAGTTCCCTTGTAGGATCTAGTTCTTAGATCCCAAAAGAAGACATAAGGTTGATGTTAGGCCAATTGCACCTATTTCCGCAATCAGGCCCTGCTACCATTGAGGACCCAAAGTGGGACATTCACTAAAAATCGTAGTTGCGCTGGCGTCCGCTTCACCGCACTTTGCCAGGCATATTTTCGCCAGTGCTCCGCAAATTCACTAAAATCCTAAGTTGCGTTCTGGGGTAGTGTAAGGTTTCAAACTTGTGCTAGCATTAATTCACCAAGCAAAGCAAAGTTACGCTAGCGATGGTTAATTTGCATACGGCGCCAAATTCAAATTTCAATGGAAGTATTCGTAGCAGCACTACACAAGCCTGTAAAAACCTTCAAAACATCAAATACAATTTTTATTTTGCCCTACGCATGTGCCCACTGTATAGTTAAGTTGCCATGAGTTAGGAAATGTAGGGGGGAAGGAGGGGAGCCCCAAAAAAATTTTCGATCTTTTTCAGCCTATCACCCATAATAAAGAAAAAACGCCAGCGTTTTTTTGGGACTTAGAAAAAAGTATCACTTTTTTTGAAGCAATCCCTATCTACTCTATTGCGCTTCGCCTGGTCTGAGGTGGCGAAGGAAGTCTGGCGTAAAAGGTAGCGTTCAGAACAATGCGCGCGTTAGTGAATTTGCGTAGTTACGTCAGTTGCCCAAATCCGCCAGCCGTAAGGGTGCGAAGTAACACTAGTGAAGTTATGCCAGCGTCCGTTAGTGAATTTGCGAAATAACGAAAATGCCCAACGCTAGCGAATTCACGCTAGCGTTAGGCGCTTCGGCACTTAGTAATTTTAATGTGGTATGCCCTTCCAGTGCCAGACGCCCCCCACCTTGCTTGTCACAGTCATATTATATAAATCACACCTGGAGACAAGAGGTGGGGGTTGAAATAGGAACTGTCACTGTGTCTGTCATGAAATGCTTGGCAGGGACCACTCTGTGCCATGAAATCCTTGGGGATCAAAGAGAGCCATGAAATGCTTGGAGGCTGGACTGTGCCATAAAATGCTGTGGCTAGTGGAACAAAAGATAGACAGAGGTGAACAGGCAGCAAAGCAGCAGGAGTAAGTAGCAGGACAGAGAAAAAGACAAGCACTTATTGCTCACCTAGCTTAAGAGCCCCCTTGCCTGCCAGCCAGCAACACCCAAAACCCAGTGTAGGAGGCATTTAAGAACCACTTGTGCCCAACTTATTATGTGGATGAAGCAGCATGATCCTCTGTTAAACATTGGGAGCCTAAAAAAATTATTAAAACAGTCCGAGTGTATGTAAGTTGTGTTCTACCAGAGAGTGCCAGGAACCAAACCAAACAATAAAGGGACCCAAATTCTTCTATGAAGAAGACCACAAAAATATCCTTTAATTGATTCACTTGAAACAAGGTACATAGAGTAAAGAAATCTATGTATATACAGGATATTTATACTGTGGGCAAACAAACAGCCGATAAAAGCAGACCAGATGGTAAGAACAATCTCTCCCAAGGTCAAACCTGGGTGCAACTTCCTTTTAAAGAGGATCAGTCTGCAGTCAATGTATTCAATGATAAAAGGGTCATCAAATACTTCCAGAATCTCCAAGTTGCTGATCTCTCAAATGCACTTGTAGTAAGGCCTGCGTGTACTCTGTGCAGTTAAGTTGTAATAGTGTAACTTCACTACAGATCTGCAGTCAATAAATACCAATGCGTTTCGTTGGAGCCCCAGTCTAACTTCATCAGTGTTGGAAAAGAAGTGAGGCAAAAATTGTGTTGAAAACTTTGGCCAAAATTAACTGGACCTGAGGAGTACATTCTAAAAATCAAAATGTCAATGTTAAACTAGGGGGTATATAATCTGTACACTCAGCCAGTGACATAGTTTACTATTTGGATTCTGAGGGTGGAACCAGGTGCTCCTGAGTGCGTCAAATAATTAGTGGTAAAGAAAAAGATTCTCTTTATATGGGGCACACTGGAATTCTCTCACTATATTCTCCTTAGTGGCAGTAAGGAAACGGCTTGTTGGCCCTGCGGGGCGTAAAGTAGTTGGGAATTGAACATTGCTGCTAAAGAGATTGCCAACCTTTACAAGGTGTTCACCATGGGGGAATTAATATTAGGTGGTCGATATGTCCAGCAAGTAGGAGATGTGTACAGGTATGGGAAAGAAAAAAAAAAAATTTTTAAAAAATTGTCTTTTATTGATAAAGTGGAGTCTATGGGAGACAAGTTTTCCATAATTTGGAGCTTTTTGGAAAACAGGTTTTCGCCTAATGGATGCCATACCTGTATCATGTTTTTAAGTCCAATGTGTATATGTTTCTTCAACTCAATTTTAATGAAATAGAATAAATGTTACGTTTTCTTACAGCCACTGGGGAGCATATAGTGGGAGATTTCCAGTGTTTCCCAAATTAAAAAGTATCTTTTCCTTCTCCAGTAATTATTTGAAAATCAAAATGTGCCTGAAGTCTCGCATATGTATATACAGCAATGAAAAATACCAAGCGCGATATAAAAACACGAAATACATTTTACGTTCACTCTGAATGTTCTCTACTTCTGTCTCTGTATAACGTGATGGTCCAGGTCTGGCTTCAATGTTAATATTTATAGTCACATCACTAAATTCATTTCAGTTTGGCCAATAATCGGCTTCAGAATTGATGTTAAAATGTCCATGAATCATCATGAATAACTAACCTGTGATTTAAGGCACCCGATTTCCTACAATTTGTATTAATCGAATCCCTCTGCCCAGTTCTGCTGATAACCACTAACATCAAACCTTATTTGCTTTTCTTTAACAAACTGCTGAATTTTGATTTTCTTTCTCCATTAGTCATCAAAAGCCGTGATGCAAGAATCCTGATGATATAATTGAGCCTAATCCCCTGCAACGTTAGCAGTGACACTGCAGACAATACTAACGTGTAAGGGCTGCAAAACACTTTTTCTTCTGAGTTACCAAGAAGACATGACTAATACATCTGCATTCTGGAATATTTTCTCCATCATTTATTTATAGAGAAAATAACTTTTTGCTCCCCCCTCCAGCAACAAGAACTGAAATATTCAAATTAAATTACCGTCTCTGTTCCTGTTGAAAGAGGGACATGTTTATGAATACATTATTATGAATTGCCTCTTTACTGCAAAACTTTGTTTTTAAAAGACTCAGTGTTTAAGAAAACAAGTCTTTTGGCTTTAAAGGCAAAAACAAACCTTTGGCTTTAATGGGCCGTACTAGATAGAACCATTTAAAAAGACACAATAAAAGGGTGGTTCACCCTAAGTTAAATGTAGTAGGTTATAGAGTGGCCAATTCTAAAACACTTTTCGATCGGTCTTCATTATTTATTTTGTATAGGTTTTTAATTATGTACCTTCTTCTTCTGACTCTTTCCAGCATTCAAATGGGGGTCACTGACCCCATCTAAAAAATAAATGCTCTGTAAGGCTAAAAATGTATTGTTATTGCTACTTTTCTCCTATTCATATTCCAGTCTCATATTCATATCAATGCCTGGTTGCTACGGTATTGGACCCTAAAAAATAAAATAAAGTTGCATTTAATCACATTAAAAAGGTTGATTGGATTTTAGATACACCCCCATTGACATGCATAAAATCCTGACAGGTGGCAGAGTTTCCATTTTTTTTTCCTGTCTAATAAATTGTAATAATTCAAGTTTAAAAAAAGCTTGAATATATTTTTCTGCCATGATTTTTGCCAACTGTGGAAGAAACGCAATATGAAATATTGATAAATTTGACCCTTAGACAACTGAGAGCAGCACAGAGCATGAGCTACTATGGGCATATTCAGAGGCAGTGGTTCACTGTGGCACTTTTTATCCTTTGTTAAGCTTTTTAAGTGCAAATTCACACTGTAGCTGCATTTATTATAGTTAACCCTTTCAGTACCACAGTGACCTGAGATGCATCACATTGATCTGCTTTAACTGTCTGGAACTTGAGGGATGTCTGAGTGTGCTGTTAAAACGTGACTAAGGTTTTTATATCTGTGGTTTACTTATAAGTTGAAAATAGCTGGGAACCCAAAGGATGTTGTCCATCTCCCTCCCCATCCGTTTTTCCCAGAAGCTGGACTTGATCTGTGACATAGTAAATAGCGGCTGAAACCTTTGTTTGTATAGAATGAGCACATCTGCAGAGCAGCTGTTACCTTTGCCTTTATAAACTAAATGACAGAAGAACTGGAGGGATATACAACCTTTGGCACTGCAGCTGATGCCACCCGGCAAATCACTGAATTCTCCCGGCATGTGTATGGAGAAATCTGCCTATACCCTCAGGAGTATCTGCTGGGGTCCCAACAAAACAGAGGACATAAGAATTGATCGGGGTCATTTATCAACACTGGGCAAATTTGCCCATGAGCAGTATCCCATGGCAACCAATCAAATTGCTGCATTCAATGTTCTACTGGCAGCTGGCTTCAAAAAGCTAATCCCTGATTGGTTGCTATAGGTAACTGCCCATGAGCAAATTTGCCCAGTGTAGATTAATGAGCCCCATATGTGGTGTCATTCTATGGAATTTATAAAAATATACTTATTCACAGTGGCATAACTATAGAGGAAGCAGACATCATAGCTGTGGGGGGACCTGGACAACGGGGTCTGCTTCCTCTATAGACTGAAGAATCCCATGGAGGTATCAGAATTGACAAGTGGAGGGAGGAAGAAGGCTGGCGGTGGGTGGAGAGTAGGCAGGCAGGGCAGGAAGTAGGTTGGTAGGAGGGAGAGAGGGTAGGCATTGCTGTACACCAGACCCTGCCCCTTTTTATGCAGGGGGCCCAGCACACATCAGGTACACTACTACTTATTCAATATATATATACTGTATATATATATCACATTCCTATCGGTGTCTGCAAACCTTTCTTAAAAATTTTAATGCATTTATTGCAAGAACAAAAAAAGCTATCTTTAAAAAAGGACTGAATTGTTGGACTTTGTTGTACAATGTGCTTGCAATAAAAGCATTAACATTTCAAGATTCGAATTCAAAAAGACCAATAGAAATTAAGTCTAAGTTTTTTTTGGTCGAATAGGTCAGTTTTCAACCGAATAGGTCCGTACTGGGCCAAATTCAAAGGAATAGCGCATTCGAATGAATTCGATTCAAAGTTTTTCCAAAAAAAACCCTAGATTTTTCAAAGTCCACCAATTGACTCCAAATAGGTTTTAAATGGCTAATGGTCGAAGTCAAATTTTTAAAGAGACAATACATGATAAATTACGATATTCTAATTTTTGAATTTGGACTATCCCCAAGTTGGAGTAAACAAAAAATAGCTTGAAATTCAAATTTTTTTCATTTGAAAATTGACCTTGACTTTGATAAATCTGCCCCTTAGAGTTAAGAATCTCTTTATATTGTCACATATATATAATGTCGCTATATATATATAGTCACAGATACCATTAGGACTGTGGGAGAGATGTTATGATTCAAAGGAAAGTCTTCAAGACTCCTCATGGCTCTATAAAAAAACAGCTTGAAATACTCACATAAAACAAATGATTTATTAGGCTTGAGTATCCTCTCAGCTCGGAGCCACTGGTTGGGGATCATTGCTTTATACCAAATGGATAAAAAAGGAGCTCCCATTGCAAATAGTATGCAGTTCCCTTGCATTTCTGTTATTGCTTTGGAGCTGTCTAATGGATGGGCTCCCTTGAATTAGCTTCTTTATTGTTGCAATTTTTGTGTCTATGGGTGTCCACTCTCTTCTGTAACTTTCTTCTATCTACGAAGTGAACAGCAGCACAAGGAGCCCTGATGTAAAGCTCCTCTTGTTACTGCATGTAAGGTCACCACTACCATATATGAGGAAACTTCATTTGTGTTTGTGATCCTCTCTAACAGCACGTCCATCTCCATTGTTGCAATTGGTGCCACTTCCATGTCAGCGCTGATACCACCTACTGAAATTTAAAAGACAATTAGAAATCACCTTGAAGTTCGCTGACAGATTGTCTGGACATTGTACTAGTGATGGGCGAATAAATTCACCTGGCACGAATTCTCCGCGAATTTCCTCGTTTCGCCGCCGGCGTAAATTTTCGATCTTCACAATTTTTTCTTGAAAATGTCAGATTTTCACGATTTTTTTTGTGAAAACCTTGACATTTCATGATTTTTTAAGTGAAATCCTTAGAATTTCACAATTTTATAGTGAAAATCTTCAAATTTCTAAATAGTTTAGTGAAACCGTCCGGATTTAAAGATCTTTGTGAAAATGGTCGAATTTGACGATTTTTTCGTGAACTATCCATTTTCATGATTTTTCGCTAATTTTTCATTGTTTCGCAAATTTTGTGGGAAATGTAAATTTTCCGGCAAAACGGGACAAATTCGCCCATCACTACACTGTACCTCTTATAGTCTTTTAAATTTTAGTGGGGGCACATTATCCTGCATATTATTATATGGCGGAGGCTGAATCCTTTATTTCTCCATTGTACTCCATTGTAGACTATGAAAAAATTCCCTGCTTGCTCTAGCGGATGTACCAGGCAAGGATTACATCCGATTATCAGTTATTATTTGGCAAAGCATCTCAATGGGTCATAGTACTGGCTATTTACTTTCATTTTATTTTTATTTATTTAATATAATTATTTTTATAATGTACATATACTGTTATTTGTATGTTATAGGTTTTCGAAGCTTTGTTATTTACTCCCAACATAACCACAGACCTGTAGGATTCCACATAATCTAACCATAAACATTTTATCTATGAAGCTTTGAAAGGGATGCTATATACTGCATATCATGAACCTTTATTTTAATCAAATCAGTATCCTAAATAATTATAAATGAAAGTGAAGTAATTATGGTTGGCATAGAGCTACTTATAAATGCTGGAGAGATGCCAGACTTCTGCTCCGTGTTCTTGGCTGTTAAAGTGAAATGATTCCATATACATTTAAAAAAATATAATATATTGTTACCTTGCTCTTGCGTGTGTTTTTTTCCAAAGCTCTATTAATATGTATATTTATGTCGGATGAATGTCCTATTGTCTTATTTGGTTAAACATGGCTTTAAATACCCCAGAAATAGCCAAATTGTTTTCTGTTTGCATTGCAATTGATTAGTAATATTGTTTCTGTTCTGTACTATTCCATGCAGTCTGCCTATGTGTATATAGTGTAACAACTGTTTGATATTTTCCCACTCTAAGCTCTTGGGAACCCTCTTATTTCTCAACTTCATTCCAGAACCATTATTTGTTAATCTACTCATTCCCCTGTTTATTAATATTCTAGTTAAGTAACTTGCTGGCACTGTATAAATAAATGCTCATGACAATGATGCCGCTCTCTAGTTTCTGTAAGAGTGTAACCTATTCTGGTTCCAGATTTTAGCAGCCTTAGAGAACAACTATGCCTGTATTTATATCATTATCTTTTTTTTCATGTTTAATCATATGTGACTCTTATTTCTCATAAACAAGCTTGGGGATGCTTTGTCTAGAAACAAGGTGTTGTCCTGATGGCATGGTTTGTGCATTGCCTTTGCAAAGAGAATGGTCCAATTTTTCATAGGTGAAACAGACACAATATAGTTATTGATTGATTGGATTGATTGAAGGACTGAAGGAGGGGACAGCATTAAAAATAATCCAAAGGCTCTGGGCCTGGGGAAGTGTGGTGAAAATAAAGCTGTTGCATCAATACAGATTTCAGGGATGTTATGGGTGTTGAAGGGATAAGAGGAATTCATGATAGCACTGAACATCCAAGCAGCAAAGGCTGAAAATAAGGAACATGGGTTAAGAGATCTGGGTTGAAATAAGCAGGACCAATTATAAGGTAGTTTTGTAAGCCATAAGAGAGGCTACCATAAGAGAGGCTAAGGAAAGAAGGATACACATAAAACCATAATAATTAGAGATATGAGGTACACCCATAGAATAAGGTAAGGGAGAAGAGAAAGCTCCATTCTAGGAGACATGAATAAAACAATTAAAAAGGTACAAGGAAAATCATTAAAGATAATATTAAGAGAATATAGTGATTGGATAAGAAGGGGGTGAACAGTGGTGTCAAACACTTGAAAAATGATAGAGCATTAGTAAGCAGAAGTGGTTTTTAGCTCTAGATAATTGGTGAGTTTTGTTAGAGAAGAATTCTGTAGCCTGAAACCAGATTGAAGGGGTTCAAGCAGACCATCATCAGGAAGACAGCAGATACATGTAGTACAGGTATGGGACCAGTTATCCAGAATGCTCGGGACCTGGGGTTTTCTGGATAACTGATGATTTAAGTCTACTAGAAAACAATTTAAACATTAAATAAACCCAATAGACTGGTTTTGCCTCCAATAAGGATTAATTGTATCTTAGTTTGGATCAAGTACAAAGTACTGTTTTATTATTATTATTATTATTATTATTATTATTATTATTATTATTATTATTATTATTATAGAGAAATTAAATTTAGATTATTTGGATAAAATGGGGTCTATGGAGAAAGCCAGCCCCTAATTCAGAGCTTTCTGTAAAACAGGTTTCTGAACAACAGATCCTATACCTGTAGTGGTATAGTTAAAAGAGAAATACAGAGCTCATATGAAGGTTATCAAAACTGGAAGGGTACAGTAAGTTTTTTGTATAGGAAATATTATTGCGTGGCGGAAATTCCAGTTTAGTGGAAAGGAATAAATAGACGTAGGACAACATTTATTAAAGCTGGGATGGAATTGCATAGATATTATGGAGTTTTCAGAAAGGAAGGTTGGTTGTTAGAAGCAATGTCATTTTTTTGAGCAGTCAACATAGTAGAAGGATGGCATGGCGTAGGGGAATGTAAGGAATTAAACGTTGAGAAGAGTTGCGAAGGATCCCTAGAAAGAAAGTGTCTGATTATGAACAGAAATTGGTCCATTGTTGCTCAAGTGTGTGTTCACATCTGAAAAGCTCTGGTTTGAGCTACAGTATTTGCCGTGTCTGGCATTGTGGTGTCCCTGTGTGATATGATATATCAGGAGAAAGCTCAGCGGCAGAGGGAAGTGTGTTATGATAAATAGTGTCAAAAGAGTAAAAAGAACAAGAGAAATATGTTCTATATGCAGGTCTGAGGTGGTTCAGATGAGCTACAGGGAGCTAGCATGGGATTAGCACATAGATAAACTAAAGAAGGATGTTAGTGACAGGAGTTTAGAGACAGCATGGGCATTAGGGTTATTAATGGGGATATAAAATTTACTAAGACCGATGGTGGTATTATAGGGAAGTCAAGCAACAAAATTGTCTAGAAAGTATGAGGCTGGTCCAGCAGGAGGATATATGACTGCAATACACAGTGATACAGAAAGAGATTAACTTTATTGAAGAGGCAAATAATAGGAAATGAATAGATGGAAGAACTTTAAATGTGCCTCGGAGAGAAAGGCATCAGGTTATGTGGCACCCTGGATTAGAGCAATAGAAAAGTGTCTCACCATCTCATTAATATTTCTCTGGGAACTTCTGCTTCTGGGGTATTTACATCAGTTGAATCCTGAAAAAAAACACAACTTCAAATTGTAAGAAAATTACAGAGTCATCCCTTTTTAAGCCCATATGGCATTCTAAAAAAAATTTTTGCTTGAATCCCTTTTCATACATCTTCTCGAATAGAAACAACTGAGGAAGTTTAGGAATTCCAGGAAAATGAAATAGAAACAGCTTTAATCTAATCCAATATACAATATCTGCATTAAGAGGACTAAAGGTGTGATGTACAGCCAGCAAGAATCATGGAATATAAAGTGTTGGACGTTATTTTTTTCGTGTTATTTTTTTCGTGTTATTTTTTTCGTGTTATTTTTTTCGTGTTATTTTTTTCGTGTTATTTTTTTGTGTTATTTTTTTGGTGATGTTTGCTCTGTTTGACAGCTTTCTAAATTTGTCCCCTAAATGTGTAACTCTACAAACTGACAGAAGCATAACGTATCCCCAGCCTTTAACATTAAAGGGTAAATTCACCTTCAACTTTATCCTGACAGTTGATAATAACGCAAACATAATGGCCATTGCTTTTCTTCATTTTACTTTTATTCAGAATTTTGCCTACATGCCACATGCCCATTGTACCCATTATATTTTAGATTATTCATGACTGTTACTGTATATTATACAGGTATGGGATCCCTTATCTGGAAATCCATCATCCAAAAAGCTCAGAATTATGGAAAAGCCATCTCTCATAGACTCAATTTTAAGCAAATAATTCCTTTTCCTCTGTAATAATAAAACAGTACCTTGTACTTGATGGTAGCTAAGCTGCATGAATCTATATTGCTGGCACAACAATTGGGTTTATTTTATGTTTAAATGTATTTAAGCAGACTTAAGGTATTTATTACAGAGAAACAGGGATAGTTCAAATTTAAATACATTTTTAGCATGATGTAGACATTGAAATGGTCTTCATAAATGTTGGGTTTTCATGGCTTCGTCTAGCAGCCTTCAGTTTGGTATTTCAGCAACTACCTGGTTTCTAAGGTTCAAATGACCCTAGCAACCTGGCAGTGGTTTGAACGAAAGACAAGAATATGAATACAAGAAGGCCTGCAGGTAATAAATGTAAAAATTACAATAAATTTATAAACTCAGAGAGCTACTGTATACTTTTTTTCTGCCAGGGTCAGTGAGTGAGTATTTATTAAATGTTGATTTTGTGAGTTTTTGTAACCCTGAATAAACTCACAAGTAGAAGCACATTTATCAACAAGGGTCGAATATCGAGGGTTAATTAACCCTCAAATTCGACCCTCGAATTTAAAACCTTTGAATTCGAATATCGAATTCGAAGGATTTAGCGCATATCCATTGTTCGTTTGATCGATCGAAGAGAAAGATAAAATCCTTTGAATCAAATGATTCAAACTATTTAAAGCGATCAATAGAAGGATTTTTCTTCAATCAAAAAAAGGTTAGAAAAGTGCTGGGGAAGGTCCCCATTGGCTAACATTGTTCCTCGGTAGGTTTAAACTGCCAAAGTATGTAGTCAAAGTATTTTGTAAAGAGACTATCGAATGATTTTTAGTTCGAATCGTTCGAATCGAATGTCGAAGTCGAAGGTCATAGTAGCCTATTCGATGGTCGAAGTACCCAAAAAAATACTTTGAAATTCGAAGTTTTTTTCATTCCAATCCTTCACTCGAGCTTAGTAAATGTGCCCCTCAGTGTTGGGCGAATCTGACCCATTTCACTCAAAAATTTGCAAAATGGCAAAAATTTGTCAAAATGCATTTATGTCTAGGGCGACAAAATTTTCTTGACGCAAACAAATCTACATGTTAAACAAAGTCAAATGTTGCTTATTTATGAAAAAACCGAATGTAAAAAAAAAAAAAAACTTGATTAAACGCAATGGGGAAAAAATGTGAATACCTCAAATTTATCACATTTATAGGCTAAAAACTCCAATAGAATACCTCCTTCAAATGGTTAAAGAGACATCTGCCATTGACATGAATTTGACAGGTTTTAGCTGGAGCATAATACATCTCAAAATTTTTTAGTTTTTTAGTGAAATTAACCTCGAAAAACTAAAATTTTTCAAGAAAACACAACTGGATCTTTAATAAATAACTCCTTTAAATATGGCAAAGAGACATAAGTGTAAGGCAAATAATGCAAAAACGATTAAAAAAACAAAATTCTGAAGACCAAGTGCAAAGTTGCTGGGAAAAGGCCATTCTATAACATGCTAAAAGTTAACATAAAGGTGAACCACTTTTCATTTACCTTATTTTTTTTGTTTATGTTTTAACAGAGACCCTTTCATCAGCTTATCTCGTTATAGCTTCTAAACCGCATGCTTATTGCTAGAGTAACTGGGACCATAGTAGGAGTAACTGGTAGCAGTATTAAAACACAAATTTAAATAATTCATTGAAAAACATTGTTATTGCAGAGGGTACAGAGAGTACCATAAGACTGCTATCTTTTTGTATGGAAGCACCAACACACTAAACTGGAATCATGGAGAGTGTGCTCCATACTACCTACATGATCTGTTATCCAGAAACCGATTATCCAGAAAGCTCTGAATTACAGAAAGGCTGTCTGAGACTCAATTTTATCCAAATAATCACATTTTTAAAAAATATTCCTTATTTGTTATTATTATTATTTATTATTAAACATTTTGTTTAATAATAAAGCAGTACCTTGTACTTGATCCAAACTAAGATATAATTAATCCTTATTGGAAACATAACAATCCTATTGGGTTTATTTAATTTTTAAATGATTTTCTAGTAGACGTAAGCCATGAAGATCCAAATTACAGAAAGATCCGTTAGCCGTAAACTCCCATACCTGTAGTACCATTGTTCCATGTATGTATACAACTAAATGTATATGTTATAAAAGAACACATTACAGAACAATATAAATGGACATGTTGATATGTAATTAACATTGACAATCTGGCACAAACCCAATGCACATTACCAAACACAATGATGCCCCAGTTTATACTAATGGTATCCTTTGGCTTGATTCCAGTCAAGGAGAAGAGTTGGAGTGACTGAAGTTACTGTTTATACAAGTTGTTCCAGTTAGATAATGATCACAGAGGAGAATAGTGGGAAAGGATGGGTCTGTGATTGCTGGCTTCATTTTAATCATGAGCCACAAAGAATGAAGATAATTTGTTTACTCAAAGTAATTATTGCTGTCTTTTACTCTTCAATGGCCAATGGTGGTGCAAAGCTTCGCTAACAACCAAGGATTAAATCAAAACCTTTAACTACTGCAAATGAGGTTTTGCAATATTACAGGTCTTTTAACAGCCAATTACATAGCTCATCCCTGACATCCTCTATACCCAGAGCTCCTCCTTCTGGCCTTGAACATGAATGCATCTAATTCCATGTATCGGTCACATATTACATTTGTAATGATTGGTGTGTATGTATTGGTGTGCACTGGATTCAATTATTGCAGCGTATAAAAGAATTTGTTAAATAAGAAGAAGTTAACACAGCTGTGTATAGCAGTCACTTAAAGGAAAACTCCACCCAAGAACTGTTTTTGTGTAATGAAAGAAAATGGAACTCAAGGCAACTGTATTGTGAATTAACCATGTTTAGTGGTTTTTGAAGTTTTTTGTAGTGACAGGCGAATTTATTCGCCAGGCGTGAATTCCCACGATTTGCCGACCGGCGAATAAATTCGCGAAACCGGCACAAAAAAATTTTTTTTGGACACCAGCGAACGTGTCCAAAAAAACGAGACGCCGACACAGTTTTGTGATTTTTTTTAGCGGGAAATTCGAGAATTTTTCGGGAAAGTGAAACACCCCAAATTTGCCCATCACTGGTTGTTTTTAATTGCCTTTGAAAATAGTGTCTGTTTGTCTACAGCTGTGCATTTGATAATACATCTGATTTGATCTGATCTGACTTATTATTATGAGAAAAAAACCTCAAGATGGAATAGAAATGGGTGGATAGAAATAAGAGGCAACGTGTATGAGAACCAATCAGTATGAGGACCATTCACATATGATACATAAAATCAGAAAAGTTCCCTCCTCTTTGAGAATACTTTTCATTATAATACAATCAGTCTCTGGACTGAACTATGATTGGTCAAAACTATGGGAAACCATCATTTACCAACACTGGCATCAAGTATCATTTTTAGCAGCTAGGTAGCAACCCTAGGGGTGGTAAACAGCAACTGATAAATTGTGCTGATTTTCTCTCCCCCCCTCTCCCTATACAGCTATTGAATTCTGTTATCCAGAAATCTCCAAATTACAGGAAGGCCGTCTCCCATAGACTCCATTTTGTCCATATATTTTTTTTAAATGATTTCCTTTTTCTCTGTAATAATAAAACAGTACAGGCATGGGATCCGTTATCTGGAAAGCCGTTATTCAGAAAGCTCTGAATTACAGAAAGGCCCTCTCCCATAGATCTCAATTTTATCCAAATAATCCAAATTTATAAAATGATTTCCTTTTTCTCTGTAATAATAAAACAGTACCTTGTACTTGATCCAAACTGAGATACCTAGGAACAAGACAGCCTATTGGTTTAAATTTTGACTTTGATGTCTCCTGTTATGTTTAATATTTAATGGTCATCTTTTTCCCTTTTTCCTATTTTTTGATACATTAACTTTCTATTGTGTATTTTGTACTATGTACTCCCTAATTAAGCTAACCTATGTATCTTTAGCCTTGGGGGTGTGTCTAAAATAATCATAGGATTTGAAAGTGTCCCATTGGATTAACTCTTCCTCTTGATTGGCTCATTTGGTAGCACCGCCTACTTGTCTCCCATTGGCTATTTCTCTTTTAAATACTCTGTATGTAATTTTCATTGTTCAGCCTATGACTAAGTGTCCCTGGTAGACACGAACGTGTGAGGCCTTGGTTCTTAATTATGGAGAATAAAATGTAAGCATTTTAACCTTTTACAATCTGACTCCGGCTTTACTACTTTGTGGGTCCAGGCTTGTGCTTGATGTTTCCTAATAATAAAATAGTACCTTGTAATTGATCCCAACTAAGATATAATTAATCCTTATTGGAAGAAAAACCAGCCTATTGGGTTTATTTAATGTTTACATGATTTTCTAGTAGACTTAATGTATAAAAATCCAAATTACAGAAAGATCCGTTATCTGGAAAACCCCAGGTCCCGAGCATTCTGGATAACAGGTCCCATACTGTACCTGGTAAATTATATAAAGAAGCTGTCAGGATTGAGTAGATGGGTTGTTTTATGACAGGTCAAGTCAGATGTGTATTTAATCAAGAATATGTTCATAATTAATAGAGAAAATGAAATGATCCCTGGGCTAATTAATAGAACTTAATTATGAATGTCGATCCTCTGTGGGCTGCCCTATATCTCCTCATTCATATAATAATATTTTATATCTACAGGTATAGGTCTATTTTCTAGAATCTTTGGGAAACCAGAAAAGGAACCTTTCCGTAACTTGGATCACCATTCCTAAAAAACTTTTAAACATTAAATAAACCCTATAGGATTGTTTTGCCACTAATATAGGTCCAGATAGCTTAGTTAATAGATTGGAAACCGGCATAACATAGCTGTTACAAGTGGGATAAACCCTGCATGTTAATTAATTGCAAGTGATGTAAGTTTCAGGGCAAGCCCCTTCATCAGACATTGGGCACCAGGCGGAACCATAATTCTAAGGGCCAGAGTGTGCTGGTGAGTACTTTGATTCAACCAGATAGCTTAGTTACCATCAAGTACAAGGTACTGTTTTATTCTCAGGAAGATCATTTTTCAAAATTAGAATTATTTGTGGAAAATGGTCTTCCTGTAATTCAGAGCTTTCTGGATAATGGATCCCATACTTGTATATATGCAAGTTGTGCGACAAAATATGAAAGGGTTATATAATGGAGGAGCAAGCAAATGGAATAAGGGAGATTTAATGGAATTTAAATCTGGCTGGAGAATGCATACAAAATGAAAGATTTGAATCTTGTTGGGACACAAAATGAAAAAAGTCAAACCTATAGGAACAAATAAGGGG
The DNA here is from genome assembly GCF_017654675.1 of Xenopus laevis. Classification (NCBI taxonomy): domain Eukaryota; kingdom Metazoa; phylum Chordata; class Amphibia; order Anura; family Pipidae; genus Xenopus; species Xenopus laevis. The sequence goes on along the minus strand of NC_054381.1, from coordinate 32,495,512 downwards.
GTTGCTTTCAAACAGGAAGCCAGTAAATGCTACCTGCTGATTGGTTGCTATGGGTTTCATACATATAGGGGAGAGAATGTAGTGCTCTTGCAGGCATTTCTGGGGCATAGTTATCAAGCAGAGTTACTTATAGTGATGGGTGAATTTGTCCCGTTTCGGTTTGCCGCGAATTTCAGGAATTTGCCGCAAAATTCACGAAACTGACGGAAAAAATTCACGAAACTGACGAAAAATTAGCGAAACAATGATTTTGACACTGGCGACAAATCGCCAGTGTCAAAATGGGTGCTGGCGTCAACTAAAGTCAATGGGCGTCCGTTTACCATCGCCGGTGGCAAAATTGGCGCTGGCATCGGAACCATTGCGGTGTTGAAAAACCGTCACTGGCGTCAACATTTTTTCGACGCAAGCAAATTCCTGAATACATTCTGAATTTGCGCCTGGTAAATAAGTCAATGGCAGTCCCACCATTTGAAGAGGTTAACAGCCTGCTTGATGTTCAAGGTTTTTTTGGAGGGTTTTGCCCAAAAACCTCGAATGAATTTAGCGACTCAAGGTTTTTTTCACCGAAAACTCAGGTTGCGGAACTCAAATTCGCTGAATCTGGTTTAGGAAGATACCATCCAAGGTTATTTGAGTTCATTTGAGGTTAAAAAAAACCTCTAACACTCGACCTTTGATAAATCAGCCCCATAATAAACCCAATAGAATTGTTTTCCCACCAATCAGGATTAAGTATATCTTATTTTATTTTAGAAAGTACAAGTTACAGGTATGGGTTGTGTTATCCAGAATGCTCGAGACCTCGAGCGTAAGTCTCCTGTCTTCTAGAAAATCATGGAAACATTAAATAAACTTAATACACTTGTTTTGCTTTTAATAAGGATTAATTATTACAAGGTACTGTTTTATTATTACAGAGAGAATTTTAAAAAGAATTTTGGATTATTTGGATAAAATGGAGTCCAAAGGAGAGGGCCTTTCCGTAATTCAGAGCTTTCTGAATAACGGCTTTTCGGAGATAGAATACATTTCCATATAAGAAAAGGTATCACTTGCTTTATTGGCTTCTCAAACTACTCAAATTGTCAGCTGGGCAGTCCATGAATGGGGCCAAAACCATCCGTTTTACGATATGAGAGGAACGTTCAGAGATATCGATGGTCACTGGACCAGAATGTGTATCAGGGTTAATCACTGAATTCGCTGGTAGGAATTTATGTTTCATGGACAATTCTAAGTGACTTTTTAATTGGCCTTCATTATTTATGTTTTGTAGTTTTATACTTTTTCATTAAAGAAAGTAAAAATGGGATTTTATTTTTTGCCTTTAAGTCATAATATTAATTTGGTTTCCCTAAAAAAAAAAACATTTTAAAGACACATTGGCTGAATCCCAGTTTTCTATCTTGCTCATATAACAGTGGATCTTAAGCAAGGCGACATTTCAGTGCTGCCAGTTTCGCAGTAACAGAATGACACTGTTTTGCAGAGAGACTAAGCGTTTGCATGATGTCTTTGCCATTATTAAATAGCTTTAAATCTCTCTAAAGTGATTCTTGTTCGCCTTTAAAATACCAATGGCATCTGAATGGTATTTGACAGAGAGTTTTAATATTATGCACTGACAGGAGCACCGTGCTGCCGTCTCTCTGAACACATTGGGTAACATCTGGAAACCATCTGAATTTGCCATTTTATGAGAACGCCATATATCTTTGGAGGTTCTGCTTGCTCAAGAGAATGCACTGAGATGATTTATTATATCTCTCCCACTGACTTCCATGTATTCTCTATTCAGTCAGTCCTTGCCCAATATATTCAGCTGTTACTTTGTTTATGGTCGTTTTTAAGCCTTAGGCATTCTTATTTATCAGATATTTCAAGTCTATTTTTAACCTTTTTGAATATCCTTCTGCTGCTTAAATACAGTATTATATGAAGCTTGATGGGTAATCGTATTTCTGTCTGAATTAGAGGAAACTGCAGGCAATGACAGTTACAGAGAAAAGCACTGTGGGTAATGGAAGTTACAGAGACAGGCCAGCATATTATTATTCATAAAGCTCCTTTCTCTTTACACCTGAAAGATATTTATATGAGTTGATAAATGTGGTAGGAGGACAAAATAATGCAGAAAAAACATATATTTTATGGTTATGAAAAGATAGGCATTTCAGAGCATGAATATGTGTTACATTTAGTTTTTTTTACAAAGGTAATATAGTTTATGTTTATACAATACACCTTATATATCCTTATGTCCATATAAATGGTGCTTAGTGGTGTTATCAGTTATAGCTGCTTAGTGATATCATTTGTGTCACATGACTCAATGACACTTGTAGTTCTTGCATTATAATATAATTATTATAATAATTATTATAATACAATCTATTGCCTGTTGCCTGTTGAGCCTTTAGCCAAATGCCTGGATATGGTCATGGAACTCCTCGGTGGCTTATAATATCCTTATATTTTACAATCGGGGGGTCCATTATTCACTATGAAAACTGTGCTTAGTGATGTCATAAGTTATAAGCCATGCTTAGTGCATTACAAAAAATGAAGTCTGGAAACCCTTTATTCAGAAAGCTCTGAATTATGGAAAGGCCAACTCCCAATGTAAAACTCCAATATTAGAAAATAATTTATAAAAATGTTTTTTTTTGTAATAAAAAAACAGCACCTTGTACTTGATCCCAAGTAAGATATAATTAATCCTTATTGGAAGCAAAACATTGTTTTTTTTAATGTTTATATATGTATGTATGTTTGATAACAATTTACTTTTCTCTACTACTTCAGGGACATCTGCCATTGACTTCTATATGACCTCGACAGGTTTCAGATGCAGTATTTTTGGAATTTTAGCAGCTTTGGGGCATGATAAATCCTAATAACTAGAGTTTTAATTTTCCACAAAAATTTGAGGTTTAATAAATGTTCCCCTATAATTATAGATATAGTGAATAAAGTACCCCCTATTGTAAAATATAAGGATATTATAAGTGACGAGGCATTCCATGACCATATCAAAAACATGAGGCCGAAGGCCGAGTGCTTTTATACAGGTCATGGAACGCCGAAGTTACTTCTAATATCCTCATATTTTCCAACAAGGGTTATTTTATTTATTATAATACATTGAGTCATAAGACAAAAATGACATCACTACTCACTGTTTATAACTGATGACATCACTAGTCACTGTTTATAAGGATATCATTTACAAGATATTTATGGCTGTTGTGTATTATATATAATATACATCACATAACAATATTAATATGCCAAATAAAACATTGTAATGAGCTTGTCTGCGATGCCTTCTATGCCTCACGACTGGCACCATCCCTTTATCTTTATCTCTCCAATGAACATGTAATAAATATGTGTCCCAGTGCTGTACTTGGAAAAAGTTAGGTGCCACTGTCATAATATAAAAGTTCATTTTGTTCTTTTACACGATTGTGGTGCAAACTGACAATATGAAATAATTTATTAAAGCAGCTGTGATAGCTAGTTGGATTCTTCTTTAAAACGACAGTAATTTAATAAGGGTAAAAGATATTCGCTGACCTCTTGTGGCCACTTTGAGTTTAAACACAAAAAGCTCTTGTGTTATTGAAGAGAAATGACAGCGACACATTTCAGATTGGTATACATTTGTATGGTTGATCTATATGGAAGCATTCCCAGACAGACGTTGTATAACTACAACTCCCAGACTACCGTGCATGCAAAATATACAAAAATGATTGGGCGCCAGGAGATTCTTATGATGCAAACAAAGAAAAGGTTTATTAGTCCAAGACAATGTCCCCAGGTTTACTCACATTTAAATAGGTGTTAGCAGATAATACATAATTTAGAACAGGTAACACAGGAATCAGCTGAGGAACAGAACTCCATTAGGCAATTACAGTGACCCAAATTCGCCTAGCAAAATGGTCAGGGAGAAAGAGTCTAGCCTGACACCCTATTCGCTGTGATCCCTACCTGTAAAGCAACATCAAGAAGCCTTCCCAAGCTACTCCCTAATACAAATCCTCGTTGGCGCTTCAGCTGCTCTTTCTATATACACTCTCTGCCTTTTTCTCCTAAAGAGATTATTACAGATCTACCCTGTTCTAGCTAACCCTCATTCATGGGGTTCACTGGTCCCCAACTCAATCACTAATGGTGCTGTCCCTTTAGGGCACGTGGCTTTACTGGGCCTTGGTGTACCCAGTAAATTCTACCTGCTGATTGGTTGCTATGGGTTACTGTCCTTGGGCACACTTAGTGCAATTTATTACATAATCCCCATAGGCTTTTGCCTAGAAACTAGGGAGGTAAAGGAGAAGGGTAGGGCTTAAAGGCATAGGGGCGATTTAACCCCTTTGGGTCCCTACATATAGAACTAAAAGAATTGAAGAACATTGTCAAGGAATGATCAGGAGCAGATTAGTTAATATCAAATACAAGGTACTATCTTATTACAGAGATAAATAGGGCTGCTACTGCCATGAGGCAAGATGAGAACCTTGTCTCAGGTGGCAGTTAGTGGCCAGTTACAAGGGGCGGCAAACAGTTGCCTCTTGTAACTTTAAGAGCTGAATTTCTGGTTTATAACTCAGAAATTCAGCTTAGTTAGTGCAGGGAGGTATAGCGCTCATTTCACTAGCAATCCATTCCCACCCTTGGACCTGCTCCAATGCTGAAGTTTTTAAGAATGGAGTGGGAGAGGGGGGGTGGCATTGGAGACAGCCCCAGGATTGCCCCTGGAGATAAAGTAAATCCATCATAATGAAGAGGTGTTGGTTTAAATAAGACCCTCTGGGGAATGACATTGCCATATAACAGACAACACTGGATAATGATATAAGATCATAGAACAGGGGTCCCTAACCTTTTTTACCTATGAGCCACGCTGAAATTTGAAAAGAGTTGGAGAGCAATGCATGCATAAAAATGTTTTTAGGTTTTGCAAAATAAGTGCTGTGATTGGGCTTTTGGTAGCCTCTGTGTGGATTGGAGCCTCCAACCAGGAATCCAAAAAAAAAGTACTTGTTTTGAGGTAACTGGGAGCAACATACTTGTGATCAACATGTTGCTCATGAGCCACTGGTTGGGGATTACTGCTATGGAGACTACTTGTTCCAGTTCCCAGGGCCCCGATGACTGTGGAGTCTGCTCAGGGTCGGACTGGGCCATCGAGACACCGGGGGGGAAAACCCAGTGGGCCCCTCCTGCCCACGGCAGCCTGTAACACTGCTCGGCTGTGCTACATCCAGGTCTCCTCCTGCCCAATCACAGCAGCTGCATGAAGAGAAGGTACCACTGGCCACAGGGGAAGGGGGTAGGAGGGTTGTGGCTGGGGGCCCATGATGACGCTGGGTCTGCTTCCTCTATAGCTATACAACTGGCTGTGATTAATTCCAGTTCAATAGTCACCTGGATAGTGCACACAACAATATTTGTATCAGTTACCTTGCCCCTTTCTCTGTTCCCCTGCATGATTGAGAAAATACCTACATCATTTTACCCAGAGGGGAAACATTTACCAAAGAATTTGATGCAAAATTACATATAAACGCTTTGTAAGAGTGAAATCAATTATTGCTGCTTTGGACTTTATATCAAGAGCAAGGGATTCCACAGTGATAAATCCTAATGGTACAGCATTAGTAACAGTAAATTCAATGATTCTATCTCACAAGTGATGCGTAACGGGAAATGTCTGCACTTGTTATAAAATATGGACGATATGTTCTCTTTCCTGAGTTATCAAATATATAATTAGTGTAGTAAAACTGAGTACAAATATATTTTTCCAATTTTTATATTGGTTTTGTAATAATCTGTTTTTAATAGCTTTATCTTCTTACCTATTCATAATTCTTTTGAAAAAATAAGTACAGCAATGGACTACTTCAGTATAAGGGCTGCAGGCAACTGACTGTTTGGAGGATCCCACTTGCCATAGCAAACAGGCAGTTATTTGGTTGACAGAATGGAGGTGCAGGGCTGGATTTACATAATGGGCACCCCTAGGGCCACTGCCGTTCACCACCCCTGTTCGTGCAAATTTTCATCATCTGGACCAGAGCAATGGGGATTGGCGCATGGGAAATTTAAAAAATGTGCTCATCCCCAGTGTTTTTGAACCAATGTGGGTGTGGTTGGGTAGCATGCCGCCCCCCTAAAACCCTGCTGCCCTAGACCCGGACCTAGGTGGCCTTTCCACAAACCCGGGCCTGTGGAGGTGGAATAGGTGAGGGACTGGACAGGAACAGGTTACTATGGGATCTGTTATCCATAAACCCGTTGTCTAGAAAGCTCCGAATAACAGGATGGCTGTCTCCCATTCCGACTCCATTTTAAACCAAATAATCCAAATTGTTTAAACTGATTAACTTTTTCCTCTGTAATAATAAAACAATAGCTTGTACTTGATCCAATCTAAGATAAGCGTTATTGGAAGCAAAACCAGCCTATTGGGTTTATTTAATGTTTAAATGGTTTTCTAAAAGACTTAAGGTATGGAGATCCAAATTATGGAAAGATCTGTTACTTGAGCATTCTGGATAACAGGTCCCATATCTGTATGTCTGTCCATCTACTGCTCCCCCTGACTACAAGAACCATTAAAACAGTGCTCTCCTTCTGCCAGGATTCTTTTAGATTGTAAGCTTTGTGTTCGGGCAGGGTCAGACTGGGCCGACGGGACACAGGGAAAAAACCTGGTGGGCCCCGGACTTAATGGGCCCCCGCCGGCCCAGACCCCCTCTCTCAATCTGCTGGCTCTACAATAAAATCAATTTGTGGTGCAGCGCTGCTTGCGCGCGGTGTGGCCCCCATCGCATATGTGCACAGAGGCCCCGGGGTTTGTAACCCAGTGGGCGGCACGCGCGGCAACGCAATAGGGGGGGTCTGGAGGGGGGCCCAGGACAGCAGTTCTTGTGGGCCCCCAATCCAACCCTGTGTGCAGATGAATGAATAAAAGAAAAAAGGGGCGTGCTCTCATAGTATAAGATCAACACGATAATTCTATTATTAAAATCGAATTCCCCTGATGAAGTCAAGACATTGATAAAACGTATGATACGCTGACTGCACTCCTACTGCTGTAACTGCATTTGATTTTAATACGTAATTAAATTGTGCTGTTGATCTTATACTATGAGAGCGCACCCCCTCTGTTCTTTCATTTGTTTGCAGAGATTGGTAGTTTGACCTGCTACATTGAAGTGACTGCGCCCAGAAGTAATTACACCTGTATGAAACTATGCTGTGAAGTTTAAACTGTGCGGTGCTGCTCACGAATTATATCCAGACTATTCATAGACTGTTGTTAAGTAACTAACAAATATTTATAAGATTGCAGGGCCTTCTTTAATGTTTAATATGTATAACACTGCGGAATATGTTGGTGCAGGGTAACTTCCATAGGCTGGAGCACAAATGAAAAAGTTCTACAACATAATGCGAAATTGCACCACTTCAAACCCAATGTGACCGAAAACATTTTAGAAAGCAGTTTGGTGCGACCCTGGCTTTTGATCCCCACCTTGTATTTGCTCTTTTATTTGAGCACTACCACCCCAGAGAGAAGAATGGATTGAATGCATTCTGCCAAAATGAACAGGTTTCAGCTTTCATTAATTTGTCAATTCGTTAAAACTTACTAGTGTCAGAGAATTTCTGATAAATGTTACAATCGATTGAATTGCCGGGAGGCCTCCTGAGTTCCCCAGTGTGAAGTATAATAAATCAGCCCAAAATGATCAATAGACTAGCAATAATCAATACTCCGTAGGCAAATCCTGAAAGATAGTGAGAGGCATCTGAGGTTCTGATCCTTCTGATTCGTCCTTTCTGTTTATTTACACAAACTGATGCGTAAGAGTGCAAGAACGGCATGCTCTAAATCTGCAGTAAATCTGCTTAGCACCAGAGCTTGCATCTTCACAATAACATAATAACAACGCTTTGCAAAAAGCTCCATAGTAATTAAATCTGCAACGAGGGAGTAATTAGCTGTCAGATATAAATCAGCCTAATGTATATTCAGATTGTGGAGTAACAGAGAATCAGAAGTTTAATCACTTGGCTTTAGTCTCCAGCAAATGAAAAGAACAACCTTATAGGGAAAAGTTTAGATTTTAACCAACGGGGATAAAATATTATGCACCTAAGCTTTTTCTTCTGAAATCTTAATTTAAAAGTGAAAAGTGCAATTGCTTGTTTTTCCAATCAATGTCTGGATAACGCAGGCAACATATATAAATGGGCAACAGTGAAAACTGTAATCAAACACTGTTCAAGGTTCTGCAAAGGAAAGCATTATTGTATGGCCAAACTGCGTTCAGTCCGATCACTCAGTGTCATTTTATTAAATCACTAAATGATGAGCCACATTGGGCTTATTTGGCTCATATTGAATTTATCTTCAGAAATGCATCTTTGAAATAAGGCCAATCTTTGATTTGCAAATTGTTTAGTGAAACAAAGCATCATTTAGGGGATGATTTATAACAGATTGAGTTGTGTTTTCTCTGAAAATTTTGAGTTATTGAGGGTAGTTTCAGTAAAAACTCAAATTTTTCGGGTTAAAAAAAACTAAAATTTTTCAAGATATATTATGTCCAGAAACTGCAAAAAGCTAGAATTTAAAACCTGTCGTGGTCATATAGAAGTCAATGGCAGAGGTCCCTTGAACCATTTAAAGATATTTTCAGCCGTCATGATTTTCAGCAGTTTTTTTTCAATCATTTGTGCTTGAAAATTCGATAAATTCAACCTTTTTTTTGCCAATAACATGATCAATTTGAGTATTCAAGTTTTCATTACATTGGAATTTTTTCAGAAATAAGCAAACATTCGAGTTGTAAGTTTATTCGAGGTAGAAAAAAACCTCACAAACTCGACCTTTGATAAATAACCCTCTTAAAGTTGCGATTGCATCTTCTTCCTCCCCAGCAACAAACCTTCTGCTACATTGCAAATTCCCTACAATCCTGTCTGTGTCACCACAATTATCTCCAGTATAAAGCCAAAATTATTTGAATTACCACTCAAATCCTTCTGTGCTTCACCAGACATATTTGTATTCTTTACTCTGTTAAGCACCATGGGACACAATTGTGCTATATAAATAATAATGATAATGGTGTATGCCACTGGCAGCATTTTCAAAACACTACATTTGAAGCACTGTGATGCCATTAACCAAGATGTCCATCTCCCTGAAAGATATGTTGCTCTACTGGGGTTCTACTGGGGCACTCTGGGGTTCTTTTGAATGCTGGCTTGAAAGTCCTGATGCCTGTTGCTTAGTGTGCATTGATTTGATGCTCAGTCTGCTAATTTTATCTGCCACCTCCATTTTCTTTGTGCAAAGCCCAAAAAACATACACAATCAACTTTTTTTTTGCTCTTTGCACACTGCCTTCCACTATACTTGAGCTGTCTCAGGTCTCCAAGCTCCAATTCAGATCCTTGGCACACATTCAAAAGGGGAGGAAGGGTGGAGGAACATAAGCTTACTCTCTTCCTCCAAAAGGCCACAATAGGGCAGGCAGGAAGGACAGGGCTTTTCTGTGTCCAATGACACTGTTTTCTGCACCTCGTGCCTCATGTAAAGTCTTGCATAAGGTGCAGAGCACAGCCAGACCCTAGGCAGAAGTGCTCTTGCACCCCTTAGTGCTCATGCACTTCTACCCAGAATCTATAACCTGCTAGAGCTCTTATTGTTATCCTGCTATTCTTGGTACATGGATTTACTCTTCACCCTGGGTACAACCATACCAGTGGGGTACAGTTAGTCTCGCTAAACAAGGACCCATCAGTGGCCATCCATCATGTGAATCTACAGGACACTTTCATGGAAGCCTTAGTTAAGATATTTGAGAATCAGGAGGATCAGCAAGTACACTGTAGCACCTTTCCTTAAATCTAGATTATTTTCTTATTGCTCAGTTGCTCTTAGTCCTGCTTCTTTTTTGCAGGTCCTCCTTCCTCTACCTGTCCAAGCTGCAGCAGCTGCTCATGTGGTCAGTCTAACCTTGGATTCCTGCTTCATTAAATCATGGAGGGAATCCACAGTCTGTAGTGGCTCAATAAATCAATGGTCCATTCCAGTTGCATCCTTCACAGTTGTCTTCATAAATGTCTAAGCTTGTCTATTATTGCCCTCCTATCCATTGAGTCATTGGCCAGAGCTGCACCACTGCAAGAAAAACATAGTTTTGTGAGGGCCACTCTCACAACAATTTTATGTTGACAGTAATAAATGTAATAGGCATGTAGTAGAAATAAAAAAGGGTTGATGGGAATTGTTCTTGGCTAGGGCCCATATGTTATTCTGGTAGGCCAGCTGAATTCTATCCTTGTGAATGTTTATCATCACCATTTTCCTTCAACCACAAGACTCCACTGACTCTTTAGTTGTATTTCTGTATTCTACGGCTACATGTAACTATATTGATCATGTTTTTGGTGTAGCTCAGTGTTTTCCATCTTTGTCTTGGAACTCAGACAATTTAAAGAACTATCGCCCTATTTATTTCCAAGGATTGCGTTGGAACATTTGTTGATTTTGTTGAAATTATCATTATTACTTTGTGCAGAATTCATCCCTGGAAGTGGCATACACGCTGTTCAATGGAATCTGCCAAACAACATTTAAATCATCTGCTCCTTTCACTTATAATTAATTCTCATTCAGACAAAGAATATCCATAATAATGGATTAAATTAGACTATTTAATTACAAGATTATATGCGTTCAATATGCATTATATTATGATTAAAATGATTAGTTTCTCAATTACTTTCTTATTATTTTCTGTGCCAAAGTGTATTTTTTCCAACATTAAAATCATTTCACTACAAGAAACTTGCTTTAAATGTATTTGTGTTTGATCTTTTTTGTTTAAGATACTCAGTAAATGCAAACTAACCTGCTATTACTTTAGATGAGCTCTGAACATATAGCAATGCATAAGGCAGCGTAACCAACAACACGTGCAAGTTAATAGAGAATTCAAAATTATTCCACAAATGCAATTCATTTAGAATCCAGGTAAGAATGTATTTGCTGTTTATCTAGATTAAAATGTTATGCTAAGCATTATGTCCTTTTATTTCACTTGGTGGTAATGCCTGAGAAGTTTAAAATGTTGTGCCTACACTTTTCCACTTAAAGTGGTGAGAAAGTAACACCATTTTCATTAATTAGGCCAGGTAGGAAATCTTGTTGGCTGAAGATCACAAAGGAACATACTGTATTAAGATCTTGACCACGGGGATGTTCCGAAGCCCCCGTGTGATTCAATGGTTGGCCAAGGGCCTGATAGACTGAAGCCTACAACCAAAGAAAATGTAACACTAAATGGGAAGAAGCTAAAAGTCCATAGCCACAATGGCCCTGATCCCTGATAGAAATAACAAGAGAATTGATAACATAAATAATTGAGATGTGGACTATAACCCAACAGAAAAGAAGCGTGACACGTATATTTTAGTGTGTTGATGACTGGCCTACTATTACCAACAGATCTTCATTTTTACAGACCCTGGCAACCAAACACTGGCTTTCTTGCTTATCTTTCAAAAGAAGTCCTCTTCTTTTTCAACATTTTTATTGGGTTTTCAAAAGAAGTCCTCTTCTATTCATCTTCCAGTCTCTCACTCTGTCGTTGCTGCAGGCAATATGATGTGATTTATTCCTTGTTCTGTGGATCTGTGAATTGGTGTGTGTGTATACTGTATATGCAATTCTCTGAATCAGCTTGCACACTTTCTGCCTGGGTGCCTGGCTAAATGACTGAATATTTATTTAAACATAGTACAAAATGCCACCTTACATACGGAATGATGAATCACTCATGATATACTGCCACAAATGAACCTAAGAGCAAACCTTAACCCTTCTTGAAAATGTTCGCTGATGGCAAAATGCAGAATTTCACTGCAAATACATATCCAGTGAAAAATTACACTCATCATTGATTGAAAGTTTCTAATGCATATCTCACTTCCTACGTGTGGGCTAATTCTTGTTCCTAAGTCCCTGCTTTGTTAGTATTTCCTGACTTTTTTCTAAGTCTTTGCCTTGTTCCTGGTTCCTAAGTTACTGCATTGTTAGTAGTTCCTGTCTGGTTCTTGAGTCCCTGCCTTGTTCCTAGTTCCTCCCTGTTCCTAGTCTTAGTCCCTGACTTGTTCCTAGTGCCTCCCTGGTTCCTAGTCCCAGACCCTGCCTTGTTCCTAAATCCCTGCCTAATTCGTATGTCCAGTCCCTGTTTCTTGCCCAGTTCCTATGGATTTCATGGTGATAACTTTAGATCTGTATACTGAATATTACCTCTGCACATTGCCTGCCCTGACTTCAGTCCAATGTACTGAGTGTCTCTTTGCTGGACTCCGTTGTCGCCTGTATTTATCACCATGAGTGACTTCTATTCCTTTCCACATGACCATAGCCATCATATGGGCACCTAAACTCAATCTACTGTTCCTGACAATTATTGTGTTTTCTATTATATAAACACTCTACCTAGAAACTCCTAATTATAAAAAATAATATAAATTGTAAGCACAGGGGGTGGGTTCCAAAATGAATGCAATGGATAGCAGATATTGACATAATTCATACACTTGCTTCCAAAAAGTCTGCTGCACTTCCACATAGTTGCCACTGCATCCTTCCATTTTGAATGGTGAGCAACTGCACTTATTGATTTTGGGGAACCCTGGAGCAGGACCTTAACAGGGGTAGGCAGAAGAGGCATCTGTCTAGGGCGCAACATTGAGGTGGTGGGTACCTCTTCTGCCTACCTGTGCATAGTCTGGGCTCTTTTGCACATTCACACACCTGCACGGGGAGAGGGGCAAGTTTAGTTGCTTAGTTGCTTAGGGTGCCCGGACAGCTTCTGCCCTGGTGCTACTGTCACCTTGACCTGGTGATAGTTCCATTGTTCCCACAATGGTTCTGCCAATAGGTACACTCAGTGAATCTGATGCAAACATCGTTTTGAGTGCACACTCCAGAAGAGATGCAACCCCCACTGTGAAATTTAAAGATGGAATTGCACCCATTTGCATCAACAGCTTCAGGTGCAATTGCAGTCAATGCAGTTTAGAGAACTACAGCTATTGCACTGGAAAACTGCATTATGGGTAATAACATGCTGATTTGCATACAAAATGACACTTTGCAAACTGCACTTGCATTCATAAAATAAGCCTTTAGTTATTTTATACAGACTTGTTCTAAAAAAACAGGTTGCTTCTGGTTGATGACTGCCTGCAGGATGATATTCCCCCTGGAAAACATCCTACAGATGGCTCATGTCACTGTCATTCTCTATCCCTGCACATTTAATTCAAACTCATTAGTGCTGTACCACACATTTACTTGTGTCCTGGGAATCTGTTACTGCCGGAAGTACACTGTGGGTTTTTTGGGCGTGACATAGGCAAGTCAAACATTTGGAAAAGATTTAGTTGTTTTTAAACAAGAATACCATTGCCTGCCAAGAAGGTTGTAGTAAATAATACATGTTAATCAGTAAAACGAGCATTAATCTATTATATTTATTTTGGATACTGTGTGCTATATACATATTCATTTCATGTAAAATAATGGACGCAGAGGGTTAACTGTCCATATGGTTGGAAATCCCCTATAAGTGCTATTTCTAAGTTATCTTATCACATATATATATATATATATATATATATATATATATATATATATATATATATATATATATATATATATATATATATATATTATTAGAGTTAGTGACCACTTCCTTTAATATAGTGATGATTGGAAAGGGGTGGCTCTTCCTCTTTGATCTCCAATTTTTGGACCAGGGTGCCTGGGGAGCCTGGTGTCAACAAGGCCCAGTAAAGAGTTCTACCCTAGAAGAACAACTCTTCTTGAGAAAGTTGGGGAACAGGGACCACATGAACAAGGACACATCAATTGCAAGTATGTTCTAGTAGCATCTTGCCTTGCAAGATAGTAAAGCAAAGATTTAACAAGCAGCTTTGTGCTCCACCAAAGGATTGTAGCTGGTGGTAGCTCTCCTTAGGCATCACTGTCCCATTCATATTATGGAAGAGAATTGGGCTTAGTATATTACTCCCCAAACCATTCTGCTGCAGGGTAATCTCACAGTTGTTCTGAACTCCCTTGAGGATATTAGGCCAACTGTTGCCCTCCTAGTATCTCCACAGAAATGTCACATTGCTCAGCTCTATCCATGACTGCATTTGACTGTACATATCTACCTCAATTGATACTGTGAGTACAAAACCCTGTTAAGTGTTTTGAGTAAACTCTTGTTGTTTCATTTGCAAGGACCTCTTGCATGCTTCACAACAGCAGAGAGGTGTAATTGTACAGCATCCTCCCCCTTCATCCTAGAGAGGGCCCAGTTGGGTAAAGGAGGACAGAGTGACCAATGTTCTACCGTCACTAGCTTGATAGGGCTCTTTTAGACCAAGATAGGGTTACAATAGTATAACTGGAAATATGAAAACGAAATTTTTATGCATGAAATTTTATAATGCAGCCTTCATAACAGAGACATAAATTAAGCAAGAAAAGACTAACTTGATTATAGGGAAGATTTTTGCAACAGAACCTGACAAGGCTAGAGAGATTTTAAAGGCTGAGAAGAGAAGATAAAGAGGAAGGCTGATGCAATATAGACAGATGGATCATAATAATAGTGCAGAATAAGACAGCATTTTTCATACTTGAATAAGATAACAAGGGCACTGCTGTAACAATGTACTATTGGGTTGTGTGGAAACTCAATTAACGCTTTGAACGTTCTGAAATAGGACAGACATTCTTGGTAGAAGACAACAGGGTGAAGCTGGAATCAAATGCCTATGTTAGTGCTTGAACTGATTGTCAGGAGCTGGACCTGGATATAGTAGCAATGCTGGTACTGGAAGCAATCAGGTCCCATATATATATATCCACAAGAAAACATTCCTGTTCTGATTTTTGATTATGTTCTTCTGATGAAAACAAGCAGAGCTTTGCCTTCAGAGTCTTGTTTAATGCTGATTGCATTGTTTCTGTATCATTAGTGAAAATGTTTGTTTTTATTTATGGTATTGTAAGAAATCCTAGCAACACAGTATTCTTGGGAGGCTTATTTATCCCAACAAAACAAGTGACATAATAACATAGTAACATAGTAAGTAAGGTTGAAAAAAGACACATGTCCATCGAGTTCAACCTTTTTTTTTTATTATCTGCCAGTTGATCCAGAGGAAGGCAAAAAACCCATCTGAAGCCTCTCCAGTTTGCCTCATGGGGGAAAAATGTCCTTCCTGACTCCAAAATGGCAATCGGACTAGTCCCTGGATCAACTTGGACTATGAGCTATTTCCCATAACCCTGTATTCCCTCACTTGCTAAAAAGCTATCCAACCCCTTCTTAAAGCTATCTAATGTATCAGCCTGTACAACTGATTCAGGGAGAGAATTCCACATCTTCACAGCTCTCACTGTAAAAAACCCCTTCCGAATATTTAGGCAGAACCTCTGTTCTTCTAATCGGAATGGGTGACCTCGTGTCAGCTGGAAAGACCTACTGGTAAATAAATCATTAGAGAGATTGTTATATGATCCCCTTATATATTTATACATAGTCATCATATCACCACTTAAGCACCTCTTCTCCAGTGTGAACATCCCCAATTTGGCCAGTCTTTCCTCATAGCTAAGATTTTCCATACCATTTACCAGTTTAGTTGCCCTTCTCTGTACCCTCTCTAATACAACAATGTCCTGTTTGAGTGATGGAGACCAAAACTGTACAGCATATTCTAGATGGGGCCTTACCAGTGCTCTATACAGTGGAAGAATGACCCCCTCCTCCCGTGACTCTATGGCCCTTTTAATACAGCTCAAGACCTTATTTGCCCTTGATGCTGCTGACTGGCATTGCTTGCTACAGACAAGTTTATCATCTACAATGACTTCAAGGTCCTTTTCCATAATGGATTTGCCTAGTGCAGTCCCATTATTGTTTATGAGTCTGTATAAACAAATAACAATAAATAGTAGAATATAACAAATACATAACTAAACCATATTTAAAAGTAAAATAAAAAAGGTTGTCTGTAAACGAGTCTCCTTTAGCTGCCTGCCAGCATTGTCTGTTTGATTGAAAACATCCCTACAGCACTTTCTAAAAACATTATTATTTCTAGCTTTCCAAATAATTCTGTTGGAGCACTTTTGATCCTCAGACCCTTGACCCATTTCTAGTGTTACTCTCGGTGGTTTTTGCTGTTCACCAGATTAAGTGGTCTTTAAGTGGTATAAACTTTTTTTTCTTGCATTCCAAAATATTGATGAAGCTACTAAATTGCACATCATTTCTGCAAAACCTAGTGACAGTACCAATTCTGTAAAAGAAGATAATAAAATTAGACTTCTGAGTTGTGTTGCAGTAAAATATTTCAAAGCCTGATTTTCAGCAACTAAATTCTGCATTTGTTTCCTTTACTTCCTCTTGAACCGTTCTTTTGTATTTCATACTTTATCAGCTCAGATGCATGATACATATAACTAGAATCTTCACCCCATTTCTTCCGCTCCTTCTATGCTGCCATTATTGTGTTGATCTGTCCGTGTGTGTTCTTTACTGCAGTATATGTCTCACCATCCATACAGACTTATAAACAAGTCCAGACACAGATTAGTATTCTGACCTGGAATGGGGCTCAAACTTAAAAGGATACTGTCATGGGAATTTTTTTCAAAACTCATCAGTTAATTATGCTGCTCCAGCAGAATTCTGGACTGAAATGTATTTCTCAAAAGAACAAACATATATTTTTAGATTTAAATTTGAAATCTGACATGGGGCTAGACCTATTGTCAGTTTCCCAGCTGCCCCCAGTCATGTGATTTGTGCTCTAATAAACTTCAGTCACTCTTTACTGATGTACTGCAAGTTGGAGTGATATCATCCCTCCCTTTCCCCTCAACAGAAAAATGGGGAGGTAACCAGATAGCAGCTCCCTAACACAAGATAACAGCTGCCTGGTAGATCTAAGAACAACACTCAATAGTAAATACCAGGTCCCACTGAGACACATTCAGTTACACTGAGTAGGAGAAACAACAGACTGACAGAAAGCAGTTCCAAACTAAAGTGTTGGCTCTTTCTGAAAGCACATGACCAGGCAAAATGACCCGAGATGGCTGCCTACACACCAATATTACAACTAAAAAAAAAATGCATTATAATCTACATTTTGAGGGGGGTCGGAGTCGAAATTCTGGTCACCAGTGCCGGCGTCCGTTTCTGACATGCGGCGTCAAATTCGGACGCCCACTGTCAAATTCGAACGCGCTGCGTCCTAATAGTAAAGAAATAAAAACAACATCATAAAAATCATGACAGAATCCCTTTAATAAAATTAAGGGCCCTGACTGGGCAAGGAGAGGTAGGCAGGAAGAGACGGTGGGGCAATGGGGGGGGCTAACTATAAGACAGTTAGTGGGGAGCAAGGAACAGGAGGAGGGGATAGGGGAAGAGCAAGGAGGAAGTACCTGCCTTTTCCGGTGGGAACACGAGGACAAGCAACATCCTACTCGCCTGTCCTGTTTTCGTTGGGTTAAGTTTTGGGAGGAGGATGGAGTTCCTTATGGAGTGTGTTGTTTGTCACAGCTGCGGAGGAATGCTTGCCAGGGGTGGTGGGCTTATGCCCCCAGTTAGGCACAAGTCTGCCAGGTTGATTATAGTCTCCTCGGACAAGGGTCCCAGGACAGTTGGTTTATGGTTTCCTGCTCCTACTTGCCGCAGGTGGCCGGCATGGCAGGTAGCCCAGTTGGTGGTATCTTCTGGTGGGCAAGGATTCCATTTGGCTACATCTTATCCACCATAGATAGATGACTCTTACAAATAAAGTGCACTGATTGGATGCATATAGACTTGTTCCATGAATAACAGTACTATTGCAGGTGTCCTAACAAAACCTTGCACTAATACAAGTGCAAATTAGTGAAAAAAATATTGTCAGATAACATGCAAATGGCAGCACATCTTTTTCTTTGTGGGGCTGACATTAGTTCTGTATACTGTGTATGCAATAATAGCACGACCATCAAGTTCACTCTCCACTATTGAGTATGAGTTGTGTGTGCACAGAAGCCAATAAGAAAACCCACAAATACCTGCAATGTCAATGCTCTAATGTGTCTATGGGTGAAATTCATCATAATGAATGATGCATTGGTGCTCACTGTAAATTGCTAAGGAGAATAAGTCATGTAAGCTTCTTTGTAAATAGTGTCAAAGCACACTCAGGTTTGCATTCATTTAAGTCCTTTGTTGATAATGAAAAGACCAATTCTAATATTAGCCTACCTATCTTTATATTCATCCTCCAGAAAATGAGCTATTAAGACTAAAACTCTCTTTTAGTTTGATGTCTTCCTTGATGAACCCATTTAAATCTAGCCCCAATAGTAATGTCTCATTGTGTGGCATGTGATGAGGTCAAGCAGAAGAAAAAAACAATACAAGGCAGTAGTTACAGTATGTAAGAGTGGAAAAAATTTGACCCACCCCCTCTACCAGCCCAAACTGGTAACTCCATATATATGCAACTAGCCCATCTCTGATGTCGGGGAGGCGGGGCAGGTGTGCACCTATAAATGGAGGCTGAAGGAGACAAAAGCTGGTAGAGAAAGGTCGCAGGCAGGGAGAGTGGAAGAAGACCTGCAGGTGTCGAGTCAGCCCACACATCACTGCAAGGCAGCCATTTTTTTTAGATAAATATACAGACATACGGCATAATGTAATAAAATGGGCTAAGTTTGCTATTGGTCTAGTAACCCATAGCAACCACTCAAAAAAAAAATATTTGATAAGTAACTAGACCTGGGCAAACTATGTACCAGGGCTGTTCCCTGAAAGCTTTCTACACAAATATTGAATTCTCCAAGGTGACTGATTCATGTAAACAGCATCAAGTGCCAAAATAATTAAGCAGAAAGCCTAGTAATAATCTGTCAAGATAAAAGGACACATCATTGGACTATTGAGAAGTTAACCTTTTATGATGTTTTCCCAATTCAGAAAATGCTGCATCTTACTGGTGACTGACAAAGTTCCAATGCGCACGCACACAAACTTTGAGGCCATAGCACACAGCAAATTGTTGTGGGCAGCGTCTGACCCACCGGGGTTTCCAATTCAGGGGCCACCCATACATCTCCCGAGGCCCAGGGCCGGAACTAGGGGTAGGCAGAAGAGGCACCTGCCTAGGGCGCAATGATGTAGGGGCCATGGGCAGGTGCCTGTTCAAGGGTTTTCTGCCTGCCCCTAGTCTGGCTGCACACCACTCTGCCGCTCTCGTCTACTGCCTCTCTCCCCTGCCCTTCCGCATCCCACCCTTCCGCATCCCGCATTCTGTCCTTCCATATCCTGCAGAACCTGCCCTTCCTTTTCCTACAGAACCCGCCCTTCCGCATCCCCTCTCTCATGGCACATGCGTGCTCATGCGCACATGCAGAGGGGTGCAGTTAGCCAAACTGGTTGCCTTGGTCGCCGCCCCCCCCCCAGTTGCACAGGCCCCACGCGTACCTTCTGCTACTCTTGCACCATGATCGGGTCAAGACGGGGGTCAGAGAGCATTGTTTACCTGGTTTTTTCCTGGTGCCCACGCTGACCCAGTCTGACGCTGGTGGTACACACAAAGAATTTCATGTAAAAATACAAAATTTTGTATCAGTTCTGACCTGAGCACATGTTTTTTACTAACTGCACACACAAGTTTAAATTGTGTGCACAAAAGGAGGATTTACAGGAAACATTAGTACCTGGTTATTGTTTACGCTAGGATTCGTTCACAAAATTTGTGAAATGGCAAAAAATTTGCAAAACAAATAGAAGTCAATGGGCGTCAAAATTATGTTGACAAGCGAAAATTTACACGAACGACAATTTTTATACGCGAGCCTATTTTGTCCAAATGCATTAAAGTCAATGGGCATCTGAATAATTTTGACATGCGCCAATTTCACCAGCAAATTTGTGCCACAGTTTTGCGAAAAAATTCATGGGCGAAATAGGAAAATTTGCCGCAAATCACCTGGAGCAGAATGCCTGGCGAATAAAATCACCCATAGTTAGGATGAAAGCAAATGTGCCAGCTGCCAGGGCAAGTAGACTGGCATTTTCATAAGTTTTGTGCAGAGTTGCATATTGCATTGCATAACAGAATTCAGACTTTATGGGGCCTATTTATTAAACCTTATTAAACCTTATTCTGGTCAAGTTTTTAGACGGGAAAACTCGAATTTTTAGAGAGAAAAAATAGAATTTTTAAAGATTAATTACACCCCAAAGCTGCTAAAAATCAGAAAATACTTGGCGAGGTCATGTAGATGTCAATGACAGACGTCCCTGAAGTTGTTTTTTGACTTTGTGATCTGTGCTGGTTTTCGTACAATAGTAATTAGTACAATTCAATTGTCGCACAATTTTGTCAAGACTTTCCTGCACCAACTTTTTTGAGCTGATTATTTTTGATAAATGAGTTAAATTAATGGATGACTTTCTTTTCATAAAAAAAATATTGTTAAATTTGAGTTTTAGTAAATAACAGATGGCCCTTATTTCCCATAATTACCTGACAGTATGGTATCCTGAGATAGACTTTTTCCATTAACTTAATGCAAAGTTCCCTTTTCAAGTGTTTTTGGTAGCTAGCATGACCTGCCCTAGGCTCAGAGGCTTGTTTTCAATTGTTTTCAGTCTAAAGAGAGAATCACATAGAAAAAACTTATGTATGAAGCATTTAAGACTTCTGATATTAATGTATGCAGTGTTTGGCCTTGTTTATTTCCATTTTGTACGCCCAAAGGTTTGAAGGATGGCCATTTCCATGCCATAAATAATCATCAAAAACAAGAATATATTTGTGAAAAAGAATTTAAACCTTGCTAAGATGAATACAAATTGTTTTAGGTTACTAGAGAATAATGAATAGGAATAGCAGGCAGGTGGTCATGGAGCAGGCTCTCATTTATAAAAACATGTCGGAATGTGACAGCTTTGCCTTTACTAAATAATGTAATTTTCTTCTCAAAATATTAAAAGCCATAATTGTAGCATAAGAACAAAATAACATAAATGATTCTTGACCAATAGTGAGAAAAGGGAAAAAACTGTTTTCAGTAAAGTACTGGCACAATCAATTTCTCTTTCTACAGGGATAAAAGTCTACATACAGTACAGCTAAGATATTACCCAACACTGATAGTAAACACACTCTATTTACTAACATTTGGATGTCCTTCTTTTTCACAAATTGTATTTTTTTCTCTAAAAATGCAAGTCTTTAAAATTCTCTAAAATGCTAAAAGTTCAAGATTTATTAAGTATAAAAACCACAAAAAACTTTAATACAAGACTTCTCCAAGTGGAAGCAGTTGATGTCCCACAGAAGGTGAAGGGAGCTGCGCTGATCCTATTGACTTGTCCATTCAGACACAGGTTTTTGGGGTTTTTTTCTGCTAGCAATTATCCAAAAAAACTAACATTTTTAGACGTTTTAAAGATACTTTTTTCTATTCATCTATTCCTTTTATATTTGGATCTTTTAACAACTGTCATGGCATTCATGATTTTAGAGAAATAGAGTTTAATCGTGGTTTCAAAATGCTCTAATATCACTTAAATTCGACCTTTAATAAATGGGCTCCCCATGTAAATATGTAAAGGGCACACTACACTCACAGGTCTTAGCAACAAAACAAAAATGTTTTTATTCAAAACCCAAAGTTTCGGTCACATAAAGTGACCTTCCTCAGAGACAAATAAAAAGCACATGTATATGCAATAAGGATGCGACTCAGCACATTCACACAAGGCTTAAAGTCCTGGTTCTCTGCAACCATAAGGAATTTGTGATTCATTTAATACCCTCATTTAGCATTTGGAAACCCATGTGCTGTTTCTGTCTTATTGGAAATATATATAGTGTGAGTAGCACTCGGGTCAGTTGTGTTCAGTAATGGTGTGCGGAATTCCTACGAGTTTTTATATACATATACATATACATATATATATATATATATATATATATATAGACACACAATCTTTAAACCTTCCGCACACCTTTCACTGGAATTGACCCAGGTGCTACCAAACAATGCTGTATTATGTAGTCCTCAAAAAATGGTGCACACCAGGATTTCTTCCATGTTTTTATTTAGTACATTAAAAACCGGCCAACATTTCAGGCGTCTTCTAAGACCTTTATATATATATATATATATATATATATATATATATATATATATATATATATATATATATATATATATATATATATATATATTATATATATATAAAGCCTATCCTTTTTAGTGTTAATTTAGTATTTTATCATTTGTAAAGTTTCTTTACCCCAAAAGTCTACAAATAATGTGTGGAAGGGGGAGTTGAATGCTTTCTTTTCTTTTAGCTGGGCCCTTGCAAGGTAGTCGAGGAAAGGTTTAGGTAGCTGAACTTTATAGCAAAGGTTAAAGGAGAAACAAGCCCTTTTACCTCCCAAAAAAACACTACCCCCTACCCCACGTAGACCCTCCTCCCCCCCCATAGCTGCCCCCCTGGGAAATGCCCCTAACTATTCTTTCTTTTTTCAATTATTTTTATTAGCATATTTAAAAACAGAAAGAACAAAGAGCAGCAAAGCAATAGCTTAGCATAACAATTGTCAATTACATAATAAAAAGAAATATCATGTAGCAATTCATTGTTAACAAAACATCAACCCCTAACTATTTACTTACCCCTCGGAGCAAAGTCACAGCATCGGAGTTCACCGCAGCCATCTTCCGGGTCTTTGGTAAGCTGAGACGGAGCAATTTACCGGTTTGCGACAACTGCACATGTGGCATAATTGTGCCGGAAGAAAACACGAAGACCTGGAAGATGGCTGCGGTGAACTCAGACAGTAAGAGAGTGAAGGAATATTATTACAAGTAGAAGTGATCCCCAGTTAGTGGCTCGTGTTGCTCGTGTTGTTGTTTTAAGTGGCCTCAAAGTAGGTGCGTATTTTTTAATTCCTATTGAGGCAAATTTTGGTTGCATTAAACCAGATGTACTGCCAAACAGAGCCTCCCGTAGGCTGCCAGTCCATATAGGGACTACCAAATATTCAATTATAGCCCTTATTTTGCACTCCCAGCAACATTTTTCATGCTTGTGTTGCTCACTGATTTTTTTTTATAAAAACCCACAAGTATAAAAGTTTGAGGATCCCTGCTTTAGACCCTACACTTAGGCAGGTGTCACCTGAGAGTTCTCTGTCCACACTACTTTTCCTTAGTGTTCTTGCTAAGCTGGCCTGTATAACTCATAATTTCTATAAGTGTAGTATGACAGAAGGTTACTGGTCTCCTTACTGTCCAAAGCTTGATACCAGATCCTTATGCTTCAGGCTCCCATTGAATCTACCCTGGTACTATATGGAAACCAAAGAGCCATGTGCTCTTCAGGAACTGATCCCACTGGGAAAATCTTCTGCCCACAAGACATAGATTCCAGACCCATGAGATATTAAGCCTTTGGGTGCCCCACATACATTTCACTGAACTAAATGAATAAGTAGCTTTTAACTCGGTAAATAATCTCTTGATGAATATAATGCCACCTTAAAGGGATCCTGTCATCGGAAATCAGTTAATAGTGCTACTCCAGCAGAATTCTGCACTGAAATCCATTTCTCAAAAGAGCAAACAGATTTTTTTATATTCAATTTTGAAATCTGACATGGGGCTAGACATTTTGTCAATTTCCCATCTGCCCCATGTCATGTGACTTGTGCCTGTACTTTTGGAGAGAAATGCTTTCTGGCAGGCTGCTGTTTTTCCTTCTCAATGTAACTAAATGTGTCTGAGTGGGACATGGGTTTTTACTATTGAGTGTTGTTCTTAGATCTACCAGGCAGCTGTTATCTTGTGTTAAAGAGCTGTTATCTGGTTACCTTCCCATTGTTCTTTTGTTTGGCTGCTGGGGGGGGGGAAAGGGAGGGGGTGATATCACTCCAACTTGCAGTACAGCAGTAAAGAGTGATTGAAGTTTATCAGAACACAAGTCACATGACTTGGGGCAGCTGGGAAATTGACAATATATTTTGAACATTTTTTTTTTCCATGACAGTATCCCTTTAAGTCTGCCATCATGAATAATATCTATGGTACATCATTAGGTTGAAAGACTAATGTAGCCATTAAATGTTTTCAGCTTTAAAATTATAGGATTTTCCAAAAACACCCAGTTACCATTTATGTTTAACAAACCCCATTAACCTATAATTTCATAAATAAGGCAATCTCCATTAAACTGGGGAAAAAACAGATGACATCCCTAAAGGATGTAGGGTCTGCAATAGAGTTCATTTATCATGAAATGGTTTCTAATATATAAATACACACTCACATTCATTCTGTAATTTCCTCTTAGGGAGCTCATATTGCCCTTCACAAATGCTATTTTGGATCACCAAACCATAAGGGAAGTCTGAAACTCTTCTAGCATGACATATTTATATTGAAGGGAGATGAGAATTTCTGGTCTGTGTTTTCTGCATTTTAGCTTGTCAGCATTTCTGTAAATCAATTTCGGTGGAATGGTACTTCATGTATCCCTAAACCATTTCCATCTTCCTCAAACCTCTTTTTCCCTACTTTATATCCTTCCTCTTATCCTTTTCCACGTTTCTTGTTTAACTCCGTTCTTATCAGGGAATTAAGATCAGTTTCTTTACCATGCAATTTTCTATTTATGATTACCCAATGGCACATATTACTAGAAAAGTATATAATTATGAAAATGGTTTATTTACATGAATCAGTGTTTTACATATGAGCTGTTTTATGCAATATCTTTTTATAGAGACCTACATTGTTTGGGGGGTTTTGTTTTCCTTTAAAAACTAAGATCTCAAAGGCTCATCTGAAAGGAAATTAATAGTAGCGGGCAACAGGATTTCACAAAGGAAATCTAAATAATGTGATAAATTAGTTATATTACCATATTCTGCTTCTCAAAATGAATTGCTTAACCTTTTAATGTCAGTCATTTTGCTGTAGAAAGCTGTATTCCTCAACATTAGCCAATAAACATATATGAATACATCTTTCCACAACCATCCATGCAGCCGTAACTTCAGTCTTCAAGTAGGCAATAACACAAAAACATAATACCTACAGGATATTTGGAAAATTAATATTCATTGGCAAAATGCAGTTTTCTCAGGTACGGAGCACACAGTGCAAAAAACATGGTAAATTGCACCTGTTTGCACTTTGCACCCTGCTCTGATTGTAGTAAATGACCCCTATTTATACAATTGGGCTCCTCTAATAGCATTTGTAAAATATATCAATAGCTATGGAGTTTATAGCAATGAAGTTCTGGGTTAGCCTATGATCCCATATATGTTGCATATTGGGCAGTCTTTATTCTTGGCTGATCGACACAGTTTGATCAGATAAATTGTTTAGTGGGGGCAAACACACATCCCAATGAACAAAACAGTTAAATGGAAAATTATACTTTTTTGGGCCAAATTATACATTTGACTTATTTATGACCTATATTTACATCACTGTATATCCATTGTTTAGGAACAGAATACGCTTTAAAGCATTGTCAAAATGTGATACCTTACTAATACTCATTCCAACAGAAAGGGAAGACTTGTAATTTTGTTTTGCATTTATTTTATCAAACGTGCCTGCATTTTGCTTTTTTCTGCCAAAACCCTCCGGAAAAAAAAAACGTAACATCATGAAGGCTATTCATTCAAGGCCATTCAAATGGTTCAAGGTACTTATCCTCGAAAGTTTTTAAATGGTGTATTTTCGGATTTGAGCTATTTCAAGGGTCCGAGTATAATAAATCTTGAAAAATTTGAGTTAAAAAAATTTTGTTTTTTTTTAAATCTGAAAAATTGATTTTTGACCAAAAAAAACCTTGAAGATTCGAGTTATTATGTAAAACACAACTCAAACCTTAATAAATCTGCCCCTAAATGTGCCGTTACAATGTTTGGCAACAATAACAAATCTAATCATAATGAAGATTAAGAGAGAAATGTTCTGCACAAAATATATTTCAGAATTCAGGCCTTGAAGTCTGAGCAGATTGGGAAAGATAACAACAAAGGGAGCTCCATTAAATATCACCAAAACTCAGACACTGTTACTCAACAACATTGATATATTTGCTACACACAGTACAGTAAATCATTTAAGGGAAGGGTACACAAGTCATGTGGTTTATACTGAGCAGTATTTACAGTCCTGGTTTCAACATCAGTTATATGTGATTTTTCTGAAAAGAGACCTGCATGTCCCCACATGTCAACTTTCACTGCATGGATCATAAAATGATTAACAAATAGGTCTTAGAGGTTAACTCTTCATGCATAAATGTCTCAATGTCCAAGGCTCAATGCATCTCTAACGTTTAGAGACCAGTTCAAGAGTTATGAGTAGTGATGGGCGAATTTATTCGCCAGGTGCGAATTCGCGGCGAATTTGCTAGATTCGCCGCCAGCGAATAAATTCGCAAAATGCCCACGAAAATTTGCGTCAAAAATTCGCCGGCGTCGAAAAGAATTTTCCCGAAAAAACAGACGCCGGCGCCAAAAACGGGCGTCGGCGTAAATTCGCCCATCACTAGTTATGAGGTCAAGGAAGTGCCTTCTTTGGAAGGTAGAAGGTCTGGGGGTGAGGTACAATGATCACTCTAATGTGTTCTCTTAGCATTTTGTTTTATGCCACTACTTCAGTAAAGGCACTAGGGTTGTTGCTGAGAATTACATTCAACATTAGAACTGTATGGATGACAGAATATAATAGATGTATTGGGGATACAGTACAGTAGGCAAATTAGGAATCTCAATTGGAAATACATTTACCGCACAGTAAGTCCAGCTGTGTAACTATAAGGACCTATGACTTTAACCACACCACAACGAAAGACACAAATATAATTAACATTATATATTGCTTAAAGGCCTACGTGAAATACTAATGACTTAAAGTGAATAACATAGTTACAGATTCAAAATTACATACAGTAGGCTGAGGGAAACTAATTTAGCTCCTATATTACTAGCGGATACAAGACACAAATCAAGGTCACAGAAGGAGCAGACCATATTAATGAAAATGTTATTTCACAGTAAATTTACATGAAACAGATGCAAATCTATCATAGTTAAGAGATTTCTCCTTCTAAAGGTAAATAAACCACAAGTCCTCAAAATAACTACATCAGCAAATTAATCATTATTTGATAAGAATACCAAGGTAAACGTGGGAAAACATAAAGCAAGATAATCAAAATGCTTCCAACTGGTAGATCCAAAAGATATCTGTATTAAGAAACTTCAGATTTGAAGGGTTAATTACAAAGTGCTACCACAGTTGTGACCAGGCAAAATGGTTCCAGTGGTTGTGCAAATCAACACCCTTAATTAAAGGTATGTCAATAGACAAATTGTCCTTGCACCTAAGGAATTGGGAATATTCATCATTCTTAGTAATGAGCTAAACTGTCCCACTTGACACAATGTGTGTTTATTTTTCCTGCACAAAAATCTTTTCTTTTTTTTTCTGGTGAAATAAAATGCATCCTAAATTCTAGCACTGATTCATGAAAATGTGTGCCACTCACAACAATATGAATTATACTGCAAACCTGTATCAGGCAAAAAAATGTGCTTATCCCTCGTCATTTTCACACCCTCTGCCAGAATTGAGCTATCCCCAATTTCAGTGCAAAAGCACCCAATTTGTGTTAAAGGAGAATCTCCCTCACGCTGGAATTCTGTGAAAAAACATTGCATTATTTTAATACTGTATATAACGTTGTAGGAAGAGGTCACACCTCTTGAAAAAGTGTGTGTATGTGAACCCGAGAAATTCGTCAGGGATCATGGCCATATAAGTATTTTAAATTATGTTTAAAATATTTAATAAACATATATTAAATGGACTGTTGCATTCCAATTAGGGATGCACCGAATCCACTATTTTAAGATTCGGCTGACTACCGAAACGAATCCAGACCCTAATTTGCATATGTAAATTAAGAGCAAAACAGGGAAAAAGAACTGTGCATGCAGCGAGCATTTAAAATTCTTTTGACTTACTTGATTGTGTGAGTCATGTGATTTTTTTGGATTCGAATTATGTTTGGTCAGGAATGTGGATTTGACCAAATCCAAATCCTGCTGAAGAAGGCTAAATCTTGGTTGAATCCCGAACCAAATCCTGGATTCTGTGCATCCTTAATTCCAACCACATCTGATGTTTGGATCTCAAGAAAGAGAGAATTCAGAACCTTTGAGTAGTATGAGGTTTTGTGTACTGTAGACAATTAGGCAGTTTTTAATGAATATACTTTCTATTTTCTGATTTTTATTCATGGTGCGGATATTACAAAATTACTTTTATGCTGAAATATTAAAATGTAGGACTATCACTACCTTAAGAGGGCTTTTTTTTTTTCTTCTCATAAATGTATCATATATTCCTCTTTTCATAGCTGCTTGGGGCAAATGACAGAAATGTGTTACCAGATGACCTTGAAGATTAATGTTCGTTCCAATTATCCCTAACCTTTAGATTCCATTTAGTAATGCCATGTCTCTTCATAATCTGTAAAATTCAATTAGTAGCAAAACAAAACATTGCAGGAGATGGGTGGGCTGGTACAGGCAGCCACAAGCTGATTAAAGCACTGTTTCCAAAATATTAAATGAGCCTGATATTGCATTAGAAAGGAAGGGCTGGCAAGTGCATATTATTCTGTCAAGTCTGATGTTTATGGCTGAAATAAAATCCCAGGACCTTCCTTTATGTAATAATACAGCTCACCTCAAATGTTGATTACAATTGGCACTGTCTACAGTAGATATATTTTCCAGGTGTTCCTGTAATCTGCAAATATTGTACTTCTCTAAAAAATGTTATCATGCTAAGGTGGAAAATTATTAAGGCACCAACACCGACCTTCTGGAAAAGGTTCTAGGGGGTGACCAGACAAATTTATTAGCTCTGCCCAATACTGTAGCCGACTTAGATTAGCTCCCACCATGTACCTGGTGGTAGTGAGAGAGTTAATAGAACCTTTATTGACATGGAGCAGTACTCCTATGTGTTTCCGTCTGTAAAAGTAACATTGGCCTATACTGCTATCCACAGTACTTGTATTTTACGCTACTACAACTGTACAGTTTTTTTTTACTTTATTCCTTCCTGTTTCCTATGTTATGCATAAAATAGCACAATAAAAACCTTTAGATTAAAAATTTAAATTGTCACTAAACTTGGAAGGAGAAGAACAGGGTATGATGAGATGTGAATGTAATCCAAAAGAAATCAATCGGCAAAGGACATGCTTGCCAAAACAGTGAGAAATGTATGGAGTCACAAGAAAGAATGGCATACTAATGAGATGAAATCCAGTGTATTTAGTCCAAGGACATCCCTTTGGGAATTGATTCCATTTTAGCGTCATTACATTTTGTCGGGGAGCAGACCTTTGTATTGAAAGGCATTTTATCGAGGGAAATGTGCTAATTATACCTGTATTATATCTCCTGCAGTGCCAGGGTTAAGCAGCACTATGATATTTACTGGCAACGTTACAGCAAATGAAGGCATGTGGATTGGTCTGTTTCTTTTTGTTTGCTCTTATTAGTGAGAACTCACGGGGCCTGCTCTGAATATGTCTAAGTGTCAGCTGCCAAGGATCAATACAAGCTGTAACCATCATGATACTTTTATTAGTATTAGTGACTTGGTAAATGACACATAAACTATGCCACCATGGAAGCAAATGGTAAAGTTGTTGTAGGTAGTAGTGAATTATTGATTAAAGGGCATGTAAAGGCAAAAATATAAAATACCATTTTTACTTTCTTTAATGAAAAAGAAATCTATCTGCAATATACTTTAATTAAAAGATGTCTACAGTTTTTATCATAAACCTGACTGTATGCAGTGCAATTCCCCCTTCTTTTACTGCTGTTGATAGGAATTGTCAGATGGTCCCCAACTGCTGTGCAGGTAAACGATCATACTTTCAAATGGCAGGGGGAGCCCCCCCACCTTACTTCCCAGAACTCGAGCAGCGTTGTTGGATTCCCTGTAGAGATTTGTATCCAGAGACGCAGTGCAGTCTTTATATTATGATTCTTAATCAGTCTTGCTGTATTGGCTTCTATGGCAGATATTATTTGACTTGTGCTGTTTTGATAATTTATGACGATTCCTAAGCTTAACCTCCCAACTGAAGCCCAGACCACACTGAGCATGTGCGAGTCTTGATATTGCAGAAATGTCTAACAAAGTTACAAGATGAAAGCCCCCTGCGCCAACTTTGAAAGCATAAATCATTTGTCTTATTAGGCTGCTGGTGCAGTAAGTTCATGTTTATATTTAGTATACATAATACAGCATTTCTAACATTATTCTATTTTAGACTTTAGTTGCCCTTTAATTATTACAGAGAAAACGGAAATCAATCAGAATTATCTGATTAAAATGAAGTCTATAGGAGATGGACCTCCTGTAATTCAGAGCTTTCTGGATAACGGGTTTCTGGATAACAGATCCCATACATGTAATAATAGTTTTAGTTAAAAAAAAGAGTGTAATTTTAGTACGACCAAAGTATTGTCATGCGCTTAAAGGGGACCTGTCACCTGAAAAAAATATTTCAAATTCTATTTTATCATGTTTGCCAAGCAAAATGAACTTTAATTATACTGTATAAATTATTTGAATCTTGTTTCCTTCGATCTGGGAATACATAATTATAACAAGCAGGCAGGAGCCATTTTGCGGACACTCCTCTAAGGCATAGAGGAGGGGCAGACAATATTTGATGGACAGCTGAGATTTTTAAATGAGTTTACAACAGCTATGAATACTTTAATAAACAAAAGAATTTGGATTTCATGTTTAATTTGAAAAGGACTTTTATTATATAGATTTTTAAGTCTGGGTGACAGGTCCACTTTAAGACATTTTAAGAATATCCTTAAAGGAACAGTTCAGTGTAAAAATATAAACTGGTCAAATAGAAAGGCTGTGCAAAATAAAAAAATGTTTCTAATATAGTCAGTTAGCCAAAAATGTAATCTCTGAGTCAGTCAGCGACTTGAAGTTGAAGTTTTGCAATTGATCCTCAGCATTCAGCTCAGATTCAAAAGCAACAGTTATTATCCATGTGACCCCCCTCAAGTCACTGATTGGTTACTGCCTGGTAACCAATCAGTGGAAACCAAGTGAGCTGCAAAGCAGGAAGTGGCTATTATGTTAGACATCCAGTCACTCCAGCCTTTATAGATGACATTTTTGGCTAACTTTAACTATATTAGAATTTTGTTTTATTTTCACAGCCTATTTACCCAGTTTTTATTTTTACACTGATCAATTCCTTTAATACAACATGTATTTTGGTTTATCATCTGCTTACTTGGGAACCCTCCATCACAGAGGCAACCTAAAGGCTCTCTGTCCCTAGTGCTAGAGTTGACTGTACATAAGGGCAGAATTTTGGGATATTGTGAAAGCAAATGTATTAATTGATGACATTGTAATCCCAAGTCCAACAGGTTTT